>NW_028274820.1:72326918-72631501 GCF_037043125.1 Eumetopias jubatus | reverse complement strand
GAGAGCTCCTCAACATTCTCAGCTCAAGTGCCATGACAATCTGGTTGCTATAATCAGTTGTAAGATTTGTCACACATAATATGGTGTTTATAGCAATGAAAGTTCTAAGTGTCCTTCCCTGACCACTAGATAAAATCCTTTCTTTCATTGAGTTTCTAATTTCTAAAGGGTATATCTTTGCTTGATTTCTGTGCAGCTCCTCCCCTAACCTGTAAACTACACTGGCTATTATTATTACATTCCTAGTGCTCAACACAGCACCCATTCTCTAATATTACTGTTTGGGGAATATAGAAAGAATGAATAAATCTTGCCTCATGTGGTTTTATCTACCACAGTGAAATCACAGTTATATTTCTGAAATGCAAATCAAATCCTCTGATTGGTCTTAAACTTTCCAATGGCTTCCTCTTACTGTCAGAGAACTTACAAACAGTATGATTTTAAATTGTTCATCATACTGTACGAGAGAGATGATTCTTTTTTTTTCCAGGAAGAATGCTACAGAAGACAGTGAAGCTTTATCATATCTCACTATTTGTGGTTCTATGCTAGGGAACTGTCATATACTGATATTTCCGTTAGAAAATCTTTTGGGATAGGGTTTAAGACAGCTTCACCATATACTAAGCCCCTTTTAATAACTGATACTAGAGAGTCAATGAATTTTAGAGCTTGAGGCTTCTATGAGAGAATTATTATATATATGTTTTTCTTAAAACAATTCAAAATTTTAAGAAAAATCAAAGATAACTATGTTACCCTTATTGTATCCAGGTGTGATGAATGTAAATACCCTGAAAGTAAAATCTGAGAATTAACTAAATATTTCAAGATCTTTATCACCATTACCAGCTCATCGACATAAAGATGACTTTGTGGTAACACATTTCTCCATTATTTCTATAGCAAAATAACTGCAAAGAGGGAAATGACACTGACTGCATTTTTGAACTGTATAGCACAAACATGAAAGTACAATAGATTTTCATAGCACTTAAAAGACATTTCTGTTAGTGCTAAAAGCAAAGGTCAGAAAAAATACTTTTCCTGGAAAAAAAAGTACCAAAAATCCCACCATTCAGTAGAATAATCTGCCCTTGATGTTAGATTTTTATTTTTAAGAAATGCTGTTGAAGAGCTAATGATGAATAATAACACTAATAATGAACAGCCTAATCAAAATGCTGTTCTTTCTCCAGTACAGTCATTAAGAGAAATGAAAAATTCCCATTTTTGTCTTTAGAGAAGACAATCTTATACTGTTTCTAGAAAAATCTAATTTTAGAAAAAAAATTAAAAAAACATGTGAACATTTCCCATTCAAGGGGGTCCTATGAAATAATACATACAAGTCTTTTTTTTTAATTAGATGAAAAGTAATGTTATTACATGCCCTGCCCTTAGTCAAATTAGTAAAATTCCATGTGTTTTTTAAATGGGTTGGAAATTATATATGGTAATTATAAAGCTTCAGTGACTGTCCTTATATTTAGCACTGATATTTAAGTATATAGTTTTACTATCAATTTTAAGACTTAAGCAATATTACTCCAGTGGCATAGAAAACTAAACACCCTGAAGACCTTTCCATTGAAAACAACTAAAATTCTGAATAAAATAAGAAGAGAATGTTTAATGTTTCATTAAGATAGCATGAAAATAAGAATCTACTATAATTAGTTTGGTTCTACTTAGGACGAAGATGTAGAAAGCCACAAGAAAATGCTGGTTTCACACTAATAAGGAGAGAAAGACAAATAATCTACAAAATCATAACTTTTCCGAAGCCCATCAGAGAGCTGAGGTCTCCAGGCAACCAAGAAAACTAAATTCTACAGAGTGACAAAGCCAAGAGGAGAGAATGCACATACAAACCATTTCACCCATGTCAAAGCATAAGAGAAAGAGATAGCCTTCAAACAAGCAGATAAAAATAAATAAGCTAAAATTTTAATAAAATTTTAAAGGAATACTATGGGGGGCATGTCAGTTCTATAATGGGTAACCGAGAAACAAGGGGAGTTTGCATTCATTTGCAAGCTTTTTTCCATGGCTTTCCCCCCACGTGCTCCTGAGGAAGACTGATTCGGGGTGGGGGGGTACTGATGAGAGAGCTCTCCCCACTTGGCACAGGCATTAGGCCTATAATCAGCTGTTGTGCAAAAGTCTTTTATGTTTCTCTATATCTTTCTTTCTATGAAGCAAAAGCTTTAAGCCGTTTAGAGAAGAGCAGCAAACTCTCTCTGCTCCTGGGATAGAGGTAAAAACCCATTTTTTTTCCTATAGGATAGATTCAAAACTCACAGCCACCAGGATTGGGATGGAAATACTCCCCAGTCACAGAACAAGGCAAAGATCCTTTGCTGCTGGGAGAAGTATAAAATCAAAAACTCTATAGCCATCAGGGAAGAACAGAAAAGCCTCTTGAAGGGCACCTGGGTGGCTCAGTTGGTTAAGCGTCTGCCTTCAGCTCAGGTCATGATCCCAAGGTCCTGGGACAGAGACCCGCATCGGGCTCCCTGCTCAGCAGGGAGTCTGCTTCTCCCTCTCCCTCTGATCCTTCTCCCCGCTTGTGCTTTCCCTGTCTCAAATAAATAAATAAAATCTAAAAAAAGAAAAGAAAAGCCTCTTGACCCCAGGATCCAACACCAATAGCAAGCAGAGGTTAGCCAGCACCAGACAAGGGGCAAGGAATTATCTCAGCCCTAGATCAGCCACAAATACAAAGCAGGATTTGGCTACCAAGGGAAGGAAGGGAAGGAATGCAAGCACAGATCCACCTTTGAGACCCAGGGACACAAAGCATGCCAAACACTGAAGATGAATACACACAAAAAAAGTAGAAAAGGAAACTCCTCCTGGCCCTTAACATGAAACTAATACCAAGTAACAGCAACAGCCATCTCCCACAAGAGAAGGGTCAAAAATATAGACAAAGGTTCTATAACATGTGTGCAAAAACTCCTAAAGCTGAGAATAGAGCAAGAATGCTGACAAAAACACAAGGTAACTCCTTCCCAACCACTGGATAAATTTGAAGCTTGTGTTGCACTGAAGGGAATCATAACAACAAAATCTAAACCCTGCTCAATTTCTGATTAGATTGATTCATACTAAGGATCAGAACAAAGAAGAGGCATTTCTGGCACAGATACAATTAACCTCAGTCTCTATTATTCTATATATTATGATAGCATTCAATAAAAAATTATGAGACAAGCAAAATGATGAGACAAACAAACAAACAAAAAAACCCCATGAACAATGACCCATTGTGAAGAGATAAAGCAATTAAAGAATCATACCTAGAGTTGACCCATTAGTTGAAACTATCAGACAAGAACATAAAAATAACCATAATGCACATATTAAATGATCAGAGGAAAAGATAGATATTATGTATGAGCAGATAAGGGATTTCACCAGACAGTTGAAAACTAATATCTAATGGAAATGGTAAAAATAATAATAAAAATAAAAAGAGTAACAGAATTTTTTTAAAAAGACTGGAAAACACAGAATAAAGAATTTAAGAGATGTGGGAAAACATCCCAAAAACAAAATGAAACTTCAAAAATGGACATACCATAGTCAAACTGCTGAAAAAAAAAGAGAGAATGTAAAAGCAGGCTGAGAAAAATGAAACATTTCAGAGAGGATAACAAAGATAAAGTTTACCACAAACTTCTTATCAGTAGCTAAGCAAGTCAGAATACAACAGCATGGAATCTTTATAGCACTGAAAGAGAAAAATCTATTGATTCTGAATTCCATTCCTAGTATAAGTATTTTTCAAACATGATAGCAAAATAGTCTTCTTTTCAGATAAACTAAAGATGAATTCATTGTCAATACAATATACAACAAGAAATGTTAAAGGAAGTTCAAGCAGAAGAAACGTGATACCAGATGCAAATGTAAACAAAGAAACATGAAGCACCAGAAATGATAAAATGAAGGTAATCATAAAAGACTTTTTTTTTCTTGTTTTCAATCACTTTAAAGATAAATGACCCTCTAAAGCAAAAATAGTAACACAATTGTGGGTTTGTAAGCTATGAAGAAGTAAAATGTGTGACAACTATAGCATAAAAATGAGAAGGAGCAAATGTAACTGTACTGTTGTGAGCTGCTTAAATTATACATGGAGTGAAATAGTCATATTTGGCAGTTGACTGTGATAAGTTACAAATTTGCATTGCAAATCTTAGAGCATTCACTAAAAAATGCTTTTAAGTGTATTACTAATAATTCAATAGTGAAAACTTATAAAACACAAACATAATAAAAAAATTAAGAAAGCAAAGAATAGATGAGACAACTAGGTAGCAGATAAAATTTTTTTAAAACAATGTAAGTAACAGTAACTACATTACATTTAAATGATCTGAAAATCCCAATTAAAAGGTAAAGTTTGTCAGATTGGAAGATAAAGTAAGAACCAATTATAGAAATTGCAAAACATTTTAAATATAAAGGCATACATAGGGTAAAAATAAGAAGATAGAAAAGATAAGTCAGTCATGTAAGCACTAAGTAAAAAAGATGAGGTGGCTATCTTAATGTCAAATAAAAACAGATTTCAGTGACAAGGAATATTAGTAGGACTTACATAATTATAAGGAAATCAATTCATCAAGAATTAACAAATTGTATAGATTCACCACCATTACATAGGTCATAACAATCTTAAATGCTTATGCACCCAAAATCAAAACTTCACAACACATTAAAGAATGCTGATAGAACTGAGGAAATATAGACATATTCATAGTTATAGTCAGAAACTTCAATATTCCACTTTCAGTAATAGGCAGAAAAAGTAGATAGAAATAAATAAAGATATAGCAGACCTGAAGAATATTATCATATTACTTGATATTTATAGAACACTCTCCCAATCAGAGCACAATGCACATTATTTTCAAATATAATGTAATGTTCACCAAGACAGACCACATTCTGGGCCATGAAACAAACCTCAACAAACTGAAAAGAACTGAAATTATACAAGATATATTTTCAGATCACAGTGGAATGAAACTGCAAATAAAGAACAGAAAGAAACGTGGAAAAAAACCCAAATATTCAGAAATTAAACAATAATCTATAAACACACGTGTTAGTAAACAAGGGAAATGAGAAAAATTTTAATATAATGAAAATAGAAATCCAATATATCAAAATTTGTAGGCTGCTATTAAAGCATTAAATTTATAGTATTAAATGTTTATATTAGAAAAGGAACAAATACCCCCAAAAGGAAAAAAGAATAACTCAAATAATTAATCTAAGTTTCCACCTTGAGAAAGAAGAGTAAAATAAATTAAAATTAAATACAAGAAATATTAAGATGAAAGCAGAAATCAATTCAATACCAAAACAAAAACACACAGAAAAAGTCAGTGAATCATACTGTGCCATAAAAATAATTTGTTTTCAATGCCATAGTACTTAAATCAAGCTCAAACTTTATAATTAAAAGAAGATATATATGATATAATGTTTAGTAATTATTTGTAATTTTCACATGTAATATAATATGCTATTTCTGTAAGATCTATGCTGTAGTACTGTCTATTGACATTTTTCCAAATAATTATTTTAAAGAAAGTGCATCCAGGTAATTTATCTTTTATCAGCTTCTTTACACTTTTTCTAAAATTATGGTGAGAAGTAGTGCTCAGAAAATCAGTCTCATGCATACAGCCTTTCAGCCCCCACTCAGCCACATAAGACTGGGACTTGGAACACTTCCTTACCAAGAGAAAAAGAGCCGTCATATTTTCTACTGGACTTATCACCTTGTTTGGGAATATCTTTCCTTTTTCAAGCCCAATATTTGCTCTTATGTTCTGCATAAACATATGGCACCTGGCCAACCCTACTGCTATTTCTGCCCTCCATTGGGAGTGTACAGGATCCTTCTACTGGGTCATGAGAGGGGTGAACATAGGCCAACTGCCCTGTGTCTGCTGCAGGGAGAGAGACACCAACTGGCCATGGAGGACTGATGTCCACTACTGAAGCAACTTCTCCAAAGTAAGGTTATATAAAAGTTACTTCCTTTATTTAAAAATAATTGACACATTCAGTAAAATTATTAAATCTAAATCTTTAAGTAAGGAAATCTAATATTTATTAATAATCTATTATGTGCTATACATTTAGCAATGCCCATCCACAAACCTCATTTCAGAATATATCCTAAAATTAAAAGTCATCTACAACTGGCTGCTGACTTTCATTTCTAGCTTTATCTTCAGCAACTTTCACTCTTGAAGCATGACTTAAAACTCAACTGGAGTTTCTGCTCACCAAATTTAACTCTGTATCTTTCTGACTCTAACCAGAATTCAGTCTTTCAAATTCTTATTCATAATTAAATGTTCAGATTAGTGTACCTATACTTTCTTGTTTATTAAAATCCAAAATTAATTTCTATCTCCTTTAAATTCCTAAAACATACTGTTTGTGTCAGTTTAATAATGCCTATCTCATTCTTCTTTATATCATAGTCATTTTTTCAAAATGGTTTATACTTCCTTTGTGGAAATATTCTCCCCACCTACATTCAGTAATATAATCTTTGAATAGGCTTTCCATCTAAATACAACTTTCTCATCCTCCCTTGAATATAGGTGTGGTCATATGACAAAAATCTCATCAAGGAGATGCAAGCTGAAGTGATATATGCGATTTCCATATGTGACCTTAAAGAGAATGGTATGCTTTCTTTCCATGCCTTCTTCTTTCATTCATCACCCAAATGTGACAGTGTTTGTGAACAACTGGATTCTAGGAATTGTGAAGCAACTACATAGACAACTAGAAGACACCTGGGTCCTTCACATCATGGATGCACCATACAGACCCTGGACCATTTATTCTAGATTGCAGCTTAAAAAATAAAAACAACCTTATCTTATTTAAGCTACTGCTATTTTGGTTTTGTTATAGCCTCTAAATTTCCATCAAAATTAATATGTCCTACAAGTTTCTTGGAGGCAGGAATCACATCTTCTTGACCTTTGTATCTTTTGTATTTATCACCTTGCTTAGCAGAATGCCTTATACATAAAAAGTAAGTACTCAATAAATACTTACTGCATTGAACATACTTTCCAAAATCTTCATTGGGTAACATCTTTACACAAGTAGACTAGCCACCAAAAGGATAAAATTGGATCATACAGTAGAAGAATCAAGATAAGCCTTCCTCACTAAGTCTTGCAGAAGTTGCAAGTTTGTGATTAAAAAAGAGAGAGAGAGAGAGGAGGACGGAAACATTCTTTTACATGACTGAATTTTGGGTGATTTGTTAAGCAGCAACATATAACCAGAACAACCATAATCATACTCCTCTTCCTTATATTCTTATTAAAGAAACTTTTAAACATAAATACAAATGAGTAAGATGATTATTTAAAGCCCTGTACTCTGTAGTTCAAAATCATGAGTTTGTATCAAGTGGTGGATAGAGGGGTTGGGTTGAGTAGATGAAGCTCAGGAGATTTTTAGCTATTGTGTATGATTCTATTGTGGTGTATATATGACACTATGCATAAAACCCATAAAACTTCACAACACCTTAATGCATGCTAATTAAAAAAAACATTTAGGAGGTCAGAAGATTTCAGGATGGAGCATAGAATGTGATAAAGATCTAAGTGTATTACAAATGTATAAAATGCCCTCACTGAAAGGGATAGGGGCAAAGGTGCTGACTTAAGTAACTTGAGACATGAATAGAGTCTGTAAGATTAAAGTCACAAGTATATAAGCACTGTACTTGATTAATAAAGTTATATCCCACGGTGGTATAGGTTAATAATTCTGAAACTGCTATACATTATACTGGAATTGAACAATTTTGTACATGGATGGCAGATGGTGTGTCCCAGGTTTCCCATCGTTGGAGCAGGTAATCACCAATAAGCAACAGGACATGGCTAGAATGAACAACACGGTATGTGGTAATGAATTAGAAGTGGAGACATTAGTATGAACTCATGTCTAGCTTAATAGAAACACAGTTGGCTACATACAAAAATATTTATATATATGCATATATACACAGGTTAGCAGGCAGGCATATATTTCCTTGCTCTGTTATCTAAGAGGACCAGAAACAATGACACCCCAGCAGCAATGAGCATACCCAACACCAAGATTTTTGTTTCAAATACATTCTCCAATAAAGGAGACCAGAATTAACTGGAGATATGGCTAATTCTTGGACTGGAGCAGAGACCATTAAAGATAAGCCTAAAGAATGTTACAGTGTCAAAAAGTAAGAAAGTACTCTCTCTCACTCTCTCTCATTCTTCCACTCTCTCAGTCACTCATGTGTTCTCTCTCTTTCCACCTACACACACATATGGTGGTATGTCAAAGGGACATAGAAGCCAACTGAGAGTTCCCAGTGGTTAATGCTGGAACAACTGACCA
Organism: Eumetopias jubatus; assembly: GCF_037043125.1. NCBI lineage: Eukaryota > Metazoa > Chordata > Mammalia > Carnivora > Otariidae > Eumetopias > Eumetopias jubatus. Next base: position 72,623,047 of record NW_028274820.1, on the reverse strand, counting down.
ACAAAATTAAGTAGTATTGGATTTTAACCCAAAGTACAAAATATCCATGAGTCCATACTGATATAAATAAATGATTACACAAACAAACAAACAAATAGGGATAAAGGACAAACATCCCACAGAGAAGAATTCCAAATAATCTGTGTAGATATTCAACCCTTAAGGAAGTGAGGCATTAACTTCTTACTCCTTAAGTGCGGGCTGCACCTTGTGGCTTTCTTCCAAAGAACACAGTATAGAAAGGAAGAAAAAAGAGTAACTTTACACTAGAGAAATTTCACAAAAACTACTCTAGCCAAATGATTAAGTTTAACATCGACTGTGATAAGTCATGTTCATTATATGCACCCTTGAGATGATGTGATGAAAATTGCACTGCACCTCTGGTATTCCTCCCCAAAACACGTAACTCCAGTCTAATCATGAGAAAAACATCAGACCAATCCCAACTGAGTGACATTCTTCAAAGTGACTAGTACTCTTTAAAACTGCCAAGGTCATCAAAATAGGAAAGTCTGAGAAACTGTCACATCTAAGAAGAGTCTAAGGAGACATAACAATTCAATGTAAGGTAGTATCCTGGATGGATCCTGGAACAGAAAAGGGAAATTAGGCAAAAACTAAAGAAATCTGAATAAAGTATGAACTTTAGTTAATAATAATGTATCAAATTGGCTCATTAATTATAACAAATGTACCATATAAACAGTAAGACATTAGTAATCTAGAAAACTGGGTGTGGGATATACAGAAACTGTATTATCTTTGTAATTTTTCTGTAATTCCAACACTGGTTCTGCCCTTTGTTTCCCTTTGGTCTACTTGAAGCATAGCAAGAATGGTGGTTTCTCTAAAACTACAGGCAGGTAATGTCAATGGACTACTCTAAATCCTCCAATGGTTCCCTATCTGCCAGAGCAAGAATCACAGTCATAAAAGTCTATAAAGCCCCCATGACATCCGGCGCAGTTTCCTCTAGATCCCATTTCCTATTGCTTTCCTTCTCATTCACCCTACCCCTAGTTATGACTCTAACATTTCTAATAAGCTACTGTCTCAAGATCTTGGCACTTATATTTCCTATGCTAGAATATTTTTCCCTAAGAATAAGCATATCTTATTCTATCGCCTCATTTAAATTTTTATTCAATTACCCTGTTGGTAAGTCCTTTCCTGGTGACCCTACCTAAATTCCAATCCCCTAAACACAGTTGCTCTTCCCCTTCCATAACTATCTTCTTAGCTCTCTTCACCATCTAATATTTTTATTTATTTATCTTGTTGTTATCTGTCTTTTCTCATTAGACAGTGGGAATGTAAATTCCATCATAGTAAAGAGTTTGTTTTGTCCTCTTCTTTATCATCTGTACTCAGAATAATGCCTGTCACCTAAGGAACATTAATAATATTTACTGAATGAATGAAAGGATATAAATATATATTTGGAAGGAAAGGTGTGCTTAAGTTCACATGGCTGACATATTTAACTCTCAAGTCTACCACAGCCAAGACAATTTATGATAAGCAGTATGCCAAGGGGTGCCTGGGTTGCTCAGTCAGTTGGGTGTCCAACTCTTTCCACTCAGGTCATGATCTCAAGGTCGTGAGATTGAGCCCTACATCAGGCTCCATGCTCAGTCTCTCCCTCTGCCCCTGCCCCACTCACACTCACTCTCTCTCTCTAAAATAAATAAATAAATCTTTAAAAAAAAAAACAATATTATGGCAAAAACATGTTTTCCTAGAGATTAATGTTTCATCAGTTTTTGTAGATGGAGATTATTTTCACTCAAAGAAATTCATTTTTAAGAATAGTCAAAACTTATTAATTTGGACAATACTAATTTAAGATTTATGGTAATTAAACCTGGGGTATGTACTATGAAAAAGCAATTGTTAATCAAATTAACAATATAGACAAAATTACAGGAGATGATATTGGATTTCTAAATAACCTAGGAACAATCATTTATAGATTTTTAACAAATATTTACATAAAGAGATGTTTTTAATTACAAGTCAGCCTCATTAATTCTTTAAATGAAGACCCATAGGAGCTCTGCTTAAAATGGTTTGAAAACAAGTTGTTTAAATAACTGTGTACTTAAGAAAAACAAGACTGTATATATCTTCAAGAATAGCTTATCATTTAGGCTTTTTATGAATTTAGGCTACTCTTTCCTTCTATTAGTCTAAAATATAGTCTTAAAACATGTGTCTGGTTTCAGTTTCTCTGTTATACATTTTTTCAGTTTACAACTTGGGTTGTAAAATAAACCTACTTGTACTACTTTCATGACTTAAGACCTTAATACCTCTCAAGTTATTGAAAGGTTCTAGAACAGATAAAGAAAAATTATATCCAGGGGCGCCCGGGTGGCTCAGATGGTTGAGCATCTGCCTTCAGCTCAGGTCATGATCCCAGGGTCCCGGGATCGAGCCCCACATTGGGCTCCTGGCTCAGCGAGGAGCCTGCTTCTCCCTTTCCCTCTGCCTCTCTCCCTGCTCATGCTTTTTCTCTCTCTCTCTGTATCTCTGTGTCTCAAATGAATAAATAAAATCTTAAAAAAAAAAGAAAAATTATATTCAGCATAACACTTTTTCTTCATGTGCTCTAATTGCCTTTTACTTTATATCTCCTTGGAACAAAGCTTGGAAACAATAATTTTCAATCAGTTTTTAAAATTATGTTTCATTATTTTTAAATTATTTCAGTTATTTGAGTCCACTTTCTATTCTGTTGGATGAATCTTATGGAATGTGAAGATTTAAAAAAAAGCACAACTTGCTTGAATTTAATAGTATACATTCTTGATATATATAGTATTTTTAACCCATTTTCCTGTTCTGTAACTCAATTTTGTTTTAGAAGATAAGCTACTTAATGTGGAACCACGACCTACTACCATAAAGAGTGATGGGTTTATCCTGTATGTAGACATCATTCCTCAATTTTTATAAATGGATTTTAATACTATACTTTTCATGGCTGATTACAACTAAATCTTCCCTTTAACTGACAAGATAGACTCTGGCTGCAGTATACCAGTAATGAAACAGCTGTTGATTATGGCCCATATCCATTCTGTGCTATCTATTCTGACTGGTATATGTCAGTGAAATACAGTTTCTAAATATTTTTAATATCATGCCTATATAGAACATATTTTTCCTAGGTTCTTGCCAAGGGTTTCTTGCTAATTTTTAATTGTCTTATCAGAAAATCCTTATCAAAAGACTACCTGAGAGAAAAAAATATTTATAAACAACTCCCCTAAATCAGGAGTTTTTGGTATCTGGGGATATAGATCCTTTGAGAATAAGAGGTTTGGACTATATCCCAAGAAAACTTCACATAGACCCATAGACTCAAAACTTAAATTTCAAAAGTTTGAAAGCCCTTTGAAGTCCAGATTAAAACCCCTGAATGTATATGCTAAAATGGACCCCTCAATCAAGCCTTAGAGAGATGCACACTTTGATTCATTCTTATCACTTGTAGAATTTTTTATATAATCTCGTATTATGCCATTCTCTCCCTTCCACTTCTATCCATCTTTATCATTCTAGTTCAATTCACTACTGTCTCTTGCCTAGACCCCTGAAACAACCTCCTAACTTTTTCTTCCTTTTTTTTCCCTTCAACTCTATTACAAACAGCAATCAAAATGATATTTTGTAAGTTCACACCACCATTTATGTAAAATCCTTTTAATGTTTTCCATTGCATTCAGAACAAAACTCATTCCTTACAAGGTCAGCCAGGCCTTGAATGACCTGACTCTCAATTTTTCCTAGTTTCACCACGGGGAAGTCTCCCTCTTCCTAGTACACTCCAATGATACTAGTCTTACTTCAGTTCTTCAAAGGTATCAAGTTTTCTCCTACCTTTACATACAATGGTCTTTCTGTCTGAGGTGTTCTTCTTCACCTTTTAAGCTGGTGAATTTCTTTTCATCAGCTTAAATATCACCTTCTGAGAGAGATTTTCCTGAAAAGCTCTCCAATATAAAATCAGCCCCTCAAAACACTCTGTAGTTGTCATTTATGTATAATATTACTTATTTCTGTATTTCTCCCCAACTAGACAATAAGATCTAGGAGAGTGAACATTATTCATGTAAAACAGATACTAACACATTATCTAACATTAAGTGACTTTTCATAAGTTTATAATTATAAAAAGTAGTTTATGAAATAATGATATAATTTAAGAACCAAAAATATACAATTCAGTATTACATAAATTATAGGGTTAGGATGTTATCTACATAGTTTTCTACATAATTGAGTCTTGGATAGGACATCTGATCAATATGTTTGAACTGCCATGCTCCAAACATATAAAAATGTTAGGTAAAATGTATTCAAAATATTTTTAATATATGGTCAAATGGGAAGGAAGGAAGGAAGAAAGGTGGGAGGGGGTGAAGGAATGGAATACCCAGTGCTCCAGAAACAAGAAGTATTCAAAGCACTAATTTGAACCAAAAGTCAAATAATTCATTAGGATTAAAGTATATAGATTTTAATGGCAGGGGCTGAGAATTTAAAGCTTGCACATGAACACATCAGCGGTCTCAGGAAAATACAAAGTAGAGAGTTGACCTTTAAGCCCACATATAAAGCCAAGATCCATGAAGGGTAACCCTGCTCATGAACAGGAACTAGAGAAATTCTGTCCTCTGGTTCTTCAGGCATCACTAAAACTTGCTATCTGTTCCCAACACGGGTAAAAACAATTTCTCCAAACAACTGAAACTATAAGCTATACACAAAAAAGGTTAAAGTTTTTATACTTTTTTCTGTTGAAAGCCCAAGAAGTTTTTTTTTTTTTAATTTCCAGAAGTAGAGAGAATTGAATGAAACACTACCAGACTCATGCTTCTACAGTGCAGGATAAAACAAATCCTCCAATAAAATTAACCACTGTTAAAGATAAGCTCAAAGTCACAGGTATAACTTATATGAATACTAGCAAGAGGAAGAGATGGAAAACAATACGAACAGGAAAATTCCAACCTCAAGATCTAAATAAAATAAAATAATATAACTGAAAGGTTAATTTTAATTAGTACATATAAATTTTTTGAAAAGATGAACAAAAGACATAAAACTATGAAGCAATAGTTACAAGAAAACAGCAGACTGACTTGAAAAAGAGCCAAATAAGAATTCCAAAATTTGCACATTTAGTTATTTAAATTAAAATAAAAAACTAGTGAGGGGCACCTGGGTGGCTCAGTCAGGTAAGCATGTGACTCTTGATTTCAGCTCAGGTCATGATCTCAGGGTTGAGATCGAGCTCCATGTTGAGCTTGTGCTAGGCTTGGAGCCTGCTGGAGATTCTCTCTCTTCCTCTGCCCCTTCCCCACCCCTCACCCTCCCATCCCCCTGCCCACTCTCTCTCTCTCTCACAAAAACAAAACAAAACAAAAACCTAGTGGATGTATTCAATGGTTGGGTTAGTGATTAGAATAGGGAGCAAAAGAGGAAATATGGCAAATGGAAGTTATATTTAAGAAAATTATCCAGAATGCCACACAATTATTTAAAGAGACAGAAAATATGAAAAATAGGTTAAAAGTCATGGAGGATGAATTCAGCAGAAAAAAACTGATGTCCAATAGGAATTCTGAAATGGGAAAACAGAATTAAGGAGAACCATTATTTAAAGGAATACTATATAAAGATTTTTCCAAAATGAAAATTTTTTTAAAAAGAATACATTCTCAGATTGAAGAAAACTACCACATATTTAGCAGAATTGATGAAAACAAAACACAAGGAGAATTTGATGGAATTTGAAGAATATAAAGTATCTGAAGACTACCAAGTACAGGGGATATTGTTAAGAGATCATATCTGCAGGAAAAAGATAGCTGCTTTCAACAGAACTATATAATAGACAGAACATTTTTTATTAGTATCAAAAGAAATCAGAAGACAATGAAATGTCTTCAAAGTACAGAAGAAAAATAACTGTCAATACTAGAATCATAAATCCAAGTAAAAAAGAAATTCACAGAACAACCAAAATAAAAATTGCTTTGACTAACACAGACTGAGAAAGTTTACACACTGAACACATTCTGAAATAAATACTAAAAGACACAGTCAATAGGAAAGAAATTGATCATAGATGGAAAGAGTAGAATATAAAAATCAATGGTGAGTAAAAAAAGTAGATTAGTAGATCCAAATAATTATGTAAAACATATAAAAATGGTTAATTGGGGAGAGGCAAGAAAACAAGGTGGCATGACAACAATAGCAAAAAAAGGTAAAAGTGGTATTACATAAAGAAATTTATAGAACATTATTGAGAGAAAATAAGGCTTAGATAAATTGAGGGACATGTCATGTTCATAAATTATAAAATTCGATTTTGTAAAGATTTCAAGTTTTCCCAAACCGATCTATAAATTCAATGATATTTGATTCCAATCAAAATCTTAGCATGACTTTTTTTTTAATTAGAAAGATAATTCAAAATTTAGGTAAAAATACACAGGGGAAAGAATAAGCAGACATTGTTAAACAGAACAAACCTGTTCTTACCTTAAAGCTATAGGAATTAAAGCACTGTGGTATTGGTGCAAGATAGGCAAAAAGACCAACAGAATAGAAAAGACAGCCCAAAAATAGGCCAACATTTATGAGGCACTTGATTTATGAAAATGATGGCACTGCATGCAGCACAGTGAAGAAAAGGATGACCTTTTCAAAAAAATGGAGCTAAATTAATTGGAAATCCATCCTCAAAAAATAAACTGACCCATGTTGAACACCATGCAGAAAAAATCACTTCCAAGTAGATTTTGGACCTTAATGTGTAAGGTAAGACAATGTAGCCTCTAAAAGATAAAAATGTTGGTGTAGGCAAAGATTTTGCAAACAGGATAAAATGAAAAATTAGACTACATTAAATAAAGAACTTGTTATGAAAAGATACTATTAAGAGAATGAAAAGGCAAGGAACTAACTAGGAGAATGTATTCGCAGCATATTTATCTGAAAATGGACTTGCATCCAGAGTTTATATAGAACTTCAACAAATCAATAATTTTATTTTTTTATTTTTTTAATAAAAGATTTTTTTAAAGATTTTATTTATTTCTTTGACAAAGAGAGATACAGCGAGAGAGGGAACACAAGCAGGGGAGTGGGAGAGGGAGAAGCAGGCTTCCTGCTGAGCGGGAGCCTGACACGGCTCAATCCCAAAACCCTGGGATTACGACCTAAGCCAAAGGCAGACGCCCAACAATTGAGCCACCCAGGCACCCCAAAATCAATAATTTTAAAAAACACAGTGTTTAAAAGAGGCAAAGCACTTTAAAAGAGAGTTCAAAATAAAAATGATAAACAAATGGCTACTAAGTATCTGAAAATTGTTCAATGTTATTATTCATCAGGGACATGCAAATTAAGAGCACAATGAAATACAACTATATACCCACCATGGCTAAAATGAAAAAAACTGGCAATACCAAATCTTGGCAAGGATATGGTGCAACTGATATTCTCAAACACTTTATCTAAGAGTGTAAATTGGAATAATCACTTTTGAAAAACTGCTTGGCAATGTCTGGTAAGTTGAGCATATGCTTCTCTATGTTACAGTAATTCTACTCCAACAGAAAAATGCACACAAAATGCAACCAAAGACATATGTAAAAATTTTCCCAGCATCATTAGTATCACATCAGAATAGTTGATATTAGTATCAGCTAAAAACTGGAAACCACCCCAATACCCCTCAAGATTAAAATGGATAAAAATATACATTTATACATTGGAATACTTTACAGTAATAAACAATCTACTGCCACATACAAAAATATGGATAAACCTCACTAATAATATTAAGTAAAGATGCCAAACACAAGAGTATTCACTACATATTTGATTTATTCTATTTAAATAAAGTTCAAAACCAAAACTTAGTCAAATTAGTCAATCGTCAAAAATGTCAAATTAGTCAATCATCATTCCTTTTGAGAGAGGTAATGACTGAGAGTATACAAGGTCTCTGTGATGCTATAAATATTCTACTTCAGAAATACTCTATTTCTTACCTGAGTAGTGATTACTCAGCTGTGTTTACTGGGTAAAATCTTTGTAAATTTTACTGAGCTGGAACCTTAAATCTATTTTTCTCTATGTATATTATACTTCAATTAAAAGTTTATTTTAAGAAAAAAGGTACCACTTAAAATGCTAAATAAAAATACGTGGAAGATAGGAAGAGAAGATTTACAGTTAAATTGATCTAATGTGCTTGTGTTATTCTAAATGAGGACAGAAAGACTAAGATATTATTAAGTATACATATTAAAATTTAAGGGTAGCAATGACAACAAAAGAATGGGAATACAATGTCAAACTTCCAAGCTAGGACTGTAAAAATAGAGAAAAGAGAAAAGCCCTACATGTATACTAGAAGAAAGAACAAAGATCATAGTACAACAATCTATAAATGAGCATGATATGATGATATGGGAAAGGCAGAGGCACTCAAAGCTACAATCTCAATGAAATGATGAAGTTAGAAAAATATATACCTATAGGCAAAGGTAAGTAGCAGGAAAACTTTTCATTCTCCTCCTGGGCTTTGAATTCTGGGGCACTGAGGGAGCAAGAAGTCACCCTTGATAATTTTGGCAACAGTTTCATCCTTAATGGTAATTAATTTAAAGAGCCTCAGACTGGGGGTGCTCCAGGGTACCTGGCTAAAGCAAATTCAAATCCTCTTCTATAGGAATGATCTCAAGCTAGGTCACTAGATAATTGAATATATACTTACATTCCAAAATTACAAAATGCATGAAGAAACAGGCACCATAAGGAAGAAACTACAGAAAAAACACATTATAGGATCTCAAAAACTTCAGATTTTTTAACAGATATTGTATTTTCAGAATTATTGACTGATATTTTAGAATTATTCTGGTAATTACTGAATTATATGAAACAAAATCTTAAAATATGTTTAAAAGTATGTAAAGTAAAAGATGAATTTGAAAACATGAGTCAGGAACATTTTTCTTAATGTCTGACAAATTTGGAAAAAGAACAAGTGGAACTTCTAGAAAAAAATTATAACTTGATATTAAGCATTCAACAGACAATTTAAGCAAGCATAAGAAAAACAACTGAAAAGGAATTAGTAAATGAGATCATGGGAACCAGAGATGGAAGTAATACAAGAGAAGTTAAAAAAAAAACCTGAAGAATATAAGAAGGCCAATATAAATTTAATCAGAGTTTCAGAAGAGAAGATAGAATTGAAAATTGATACTCTTTTGTCAGGATTTTATGCTGCTTAAATAAACATGATAATGTTGAGAAGGGCTAGAACCGAGAGAATGCCTGCCAAAATATCTATGCAAGCCTTACATAGTTCCATGAAAGCTGACAGAAGACACAAGACTTCTGGGTCACAGGAAAGGACTTGATTACAGCAAAAACAATACAAAGATTATCAATCTAGTTGCTATTGTGGTTCACTGAGCCCCAAATCACAAAGCCACAAGGAAGTTTGGAGGGAATTTGTCCATACATGAGGATGTGTTATAGGAGATGAAGCCTGAGCTTAGAGAATCCAGTTTTTATAGCAAAAAGTAAGCAAGACTTCTTTGTCCAGAGGGACACCTGGTATAAGACAAACACCTTCAAGATTATCTTCAGGAGAACAACTAAAGAAGTGGCTCAATAAAGGCCTTGCAATTTTCAGTTTTGGCCTAGCCCGACTCAGCAAGACAGGAAGATACACAAGAGGCCCAGAGCAGAAAAACTCTCAATATCTCATCCCAACACAAAAATAATTTACCAGAAAAAAAGAAAAGACACCATTCCCCTAATGCAGCAATCCCAATGAATCCAGGAATTCCTGCTTTCATTTCGACTTCTGCAAATAACTTTCTTTGTCAGATCATCAATTCATTTTTTAAATTTAAATTCAATTAGCCAACATATAATATGTCATTAATTTCAGATGTAGAGTTCAGTAATTCATCAGTTACATATAACACCCAGTGCTCATCACATCATGTGCCCTACTTAATGCCCATCACCCAGTTACCCCATCCCCCCACCCACCTCCCCTCCAGCAACCTTCAGTTTGTTTCCTATAGTTAAGAGTCTCTCATGGTTTTCTCCCTCTCTGATTTCTTTCCAGTTTTCATTTTAAAGCATTCTTTGCTTAATCACCTTTTAAAAAAAACTTTTCATTTAAGACTAGTTTTAGATTTACAGAAAGATTGCTTACAATCTAGCTAGAGGAGAAAGGCAATAAATAAGATAATTTTAAATTGGAATAAGTCACAGAAAGAAACTAAACAGAATAATATCAGAGTATGACTCTGGACTGGAAGGAGGCACTTGGGCAGGGCAGTCTGGAAATAACTCCCTGAGAAGGAAACACTAAAGAAATGTCCTTAAAAGATTAAAAAATATCAGCCAATATAAAAAAGAAAAACAAAAATACAAAAAAAAAAAAAAAAAGAAGAAGAAAGAACTTTTTAGGCAGGGCTACAACAACAAAACCCAAAAGCTGGAAAGACCTTGCATGTCTGAGAAACAGAAATGGAGCAGAAATGACCTTGGTATATTTGAGGAGTCAAAAGAAGGCTAGTCAACAATGTTGGAGTAGAGAGAGCAAGGAAGAGCAATTCACAAGATGATAGGGACAGGTAGAGAGGGCGAGATGGCATAGGGCCTTGGAAGCCATGGTAACATTTGATTCTATTCTAAGTACAATGAAAACATTTTGAGCAGGGACATTGAATGATGACCTATACTTCTAAATGATCTTTGTATGGAGAACAGACTAAAAGCAAGAATAAAAGCAAAGAGAGCAGCTACAAGGCTACTGAATGAGTCCAGGTAAAAAGTGATGGTGGCTTTTATGAGAGTGGTAGCAATGAAATAAAGTGAAATATTTATTATATTTTGAGGATAAGATTAAAGGAATTCACTGGAAGGAAAAGAGCTAAATCAAGGATGACAGTTTTTTGGATAGATGGTGGTTGAAATGAGAAGACAAAGAGACAGGTTTGGGTGTGAGGGGAGATTAGCAGTTCAGTTTTAGGCATGTTAGGTTTAAGATGTTTAAGAGAAATCCAAATGGAAATATCAAAGAAGTTACTGAATAAATGATCTTGAAGCTCTGAAGAAAGACCTGGATTGGAAAGATACTTTGGAAGCCTTTGGCACATAGATGATATTTAAAGTAATGGTGATTAAAGTGATCACCTAGGAAGGAGATGCTGCTCAAGATGGGGAACCAATATGCTGCCTTTCCAGCATCTGGAGATCTACAAAGAAGTGCCAGCCAAGAACATGGTGAAAGAGATGTCCTCACAACTAAGAAAAGAATGAAAAGAGGTCTGCTGTATCTAATGGTACTGAAAGTTTCTACTGTATTCAACAACCTGGAATCCACTGGGGCTCCAGACGAAGACAATTTCTGTGAAGTACTGGGGCCAGAAGCTGCAGTGCAATAAATTGAAAAGTAGCCACTGGAAGAAAATCACAACACCTCTTATCTCTTTACATCTTTTATGACTTTATGTGAATGTCTATGTTTTATACTCTGAAAAAATTCTAACTTGGTGCCAATACGACCATAGTGAATACTAAAACTAGAAATCTATGGCAAATTTCTTAATTTCAAAATGATTCTCTAAGAATTCTATTTCTTCCTTTGGTGAAGTTTATAATTGCAGATTAAAAGGGATTTTCATGGAGTCCACTTAAATTTTATTCTATTTTGAGAAGATACTATATTCTAATTAGAAGGGTTGCTTCTTCCTGCAAGGAAAAAAAAAACTATGTAGTAAATTATTCTGAAATCTAGCCAATCTGAAATTCATAATCCACTTCATTTGTATGAGATTAAAGCAAATATTTTGGTAAGTTAAAAAAAAGATCATTTCTACTTTTAGTAAAGAAATCAATAAACTAATGCTGAGATTAATTAAGAGCAGAAAGGAAACTGAATTGTTTAATCAATGCCATATTATTTAATGTGAACATATTCTAGTGTTTGAGATCATGCAAACCAAACATTGGAAAAAATATTCTTGATCTAGCAAAATGAGAATATTGTACACTGCTTTACCAGGATTTACCAATGATTTAGAAGTTTGATGGAATTTCTTTGTCTTGCCAGTGGGACAACAATGGGGTGAGTTTAGCAGTGGCTCTCCTCTGAATCTCTTGCAGAGAATGGAATAGAATCCTCCTCACTCTGCCACTTTATCTTGTATAAACCTAAACCCCTTAATGTTTCTGAGCTTCAGTTTCTTCAGTTAAAAATAAGGATTGATTTATTTATGTAATATCTACATCATAATACCTATATCAGGGGTGCCTGGGTGGCTCCGTCCTTTAAGTGTCTGCCTTCAGCTCAGATCATGATCCCAGGGTCCTGGGATCCAGCCCCAGGTCTGGTGCTCTGCTCAGCAGGGAGCCTGCTTCTCCCTCTTCCTCTGCCTACCACTCCCCCTGCTTATGCTCTCTCTCTCTCTGTCAAATAAATAAATAAAATCTTTAAAAAAAAAATACCTATATTATTGGGTCACTATGAGAATAAAAGTTCCTGACTCAAACTTAATACTCAGGCATCATACCCCTTCTCATATTACCCTACATCAGGGTCTTTGCACATGCTGTTTCTCCTGCCTGAAATACTGTTCCTTTCCTTACTCCCCAATTTTGCCTAGCTAACTCACATATCCTTCTTATGCCAGCCTTGCCTGTCCCTCTCATACTGCATGAGGTCCCTCAGTTACACAATCTCCTAGCACCTTATTTTTCTTCTTCATAGCGTTTATCACAATTACAAATATTTGGGGGATTATTTGTTTATTGTCTACCTTATCACTATTTGTTTACATTGCCTAAGATATAATCTGACACCTAGAAGGAATTTAAATAAATACTGTTGAGAAAGTGAGTGAGTTGGAATTCCATTAGAGGAAAGGATGAAGGGGATAATTCAAAGATGAATCCAAGATTTCTAGACTGAATAATCTTGTCATTAATAAAAGAAAGCAGTAGATAAGGGAGAAAAGAGAATGAGTTTCTGTTTTAAACATGTTGGAATGAAAGTGTCTGAAGGGCACGTAAGGGAAGATACGCAGGAGACAGTTGGAACTATGATAAAAGATGAGAAATGAAGATATACATTTAAAAGTCCTTATTCCTTATGTGGTAGATTAGCCTTAAAGATAGCCAAGGGAGGCTAAAAACAATATACTGGAGAAAACAATAAAGTACACATGAAGGGTCACGTGATGGTTAACTTTGTGGGTAAATTTAGATAGGCCATGGTACCAAGATAGTTGATCAAACATTATTCTAGATGTTCCTGTGAAGGTATTTTCTACATAAGATTAACATTTAAATCAGATTGCCCTCCATAATGTGGGTGGGCCTTATCCCATAAGCTGAAGGCCTTCCTAGAAAAAACTGACTCCCCAGAAGAAGGAATTCTGTCAGCAGTCTGCTTTCTGACTGAAATTGCAACTCTTCCATTCTCTAGCTTCCTGGCCTACCCCACGGTTCTTGGATATACCAGCCTGCACAGCTTCATGATCCTGTCCCTTAAAAACAAACAAAAACAAAACTTATATATATCTATGTCAATATACAGATATCTATAGATCTATAGTTCTGTTTCTCTGGAGAATTCTAACTAATACAAGATGATTGAATATAAAAGAGTAAAAGGGATAATTGATTCACCAGGATTCTAAATCACAAAAGAGTCAGAAAGTAAAATTTAAAATATTGACAATCAATCCTCTGTGGCCTTCCTGAAATAAATTATGATTTTCTATGCACATTTACCTATACTTAAAGTGTTTTTACTGTTATTGCTTTTATATCATTTAACATGCATTGGCTTAATCTGTCAAAATTGTAAGACATTATAAAAAGCATGAGCAATAGTATTAACAGGAAATAGGGACTGTGATTGTTCAGGAGTCATAGTCCTTTCAAATGCAGAATGGGATTTGGAAACTTTCTAATTTTTACCTTGAGGACAGATTTCTGTGGTTCAGAATTTTGAATTGTTGATGGTGTATTTCCGTGACATTAGTATGTAGTTGGTTTTGGGACAAGTCTTTCATGAGAACAGGAAAAAAAGATAAAGAAAGGGTTAGTTTAGGTGTTAGTTTAACAGATTAAATATTTACTCATAACTCTGCAAGCCTCAGGCAAAAACAAGCAAGAATCCTGATGACCAAAATAGAAAGTACTCTGTAACAGAATCTGTAATATGAAGACAAACTGGACAGGAAAGCCAGTGATGGAGACAATCTCAGTCCCATTCAGCCACATGCAAACAGGAAATGCTGAGTCCAAAGGTCCTTTCTGTGCCTGCTGTCCTAGATTTCAACATGAAGAACAAGCAGTATGAATGTGGTAGAACACTGTAGACTGGATTGTACATTAATAATTATCTGCTCCAATTCCTCTGTTCCTATAGAGGAAACAAGTATCCCAGAAAGGTTAAGTGACTAACCAAAGATCAAAGAGGCATAATCTTTAGAAATAAAAAAAATATAGGATATTAGCAGATCTTTAACAAAGCAGTTTTATACTGCAGAAACCAAATTCAGGTAAATCCCACAGAAATGGAAGAACTTATTGAACATATAGTATTAGATCTAGAGTCTCAATGCTGTGACTCCAGTGTAATGAATGACTCTAGTCCAATCATAAATGAATGAATATCATTTTCTTCTTCACAAAAGATTTGCAATACTTTATTTTATTTAGTATCACAACATCCTGAAGTGAGATACAATGATTCTCTGAAGTCACACAGTTCCTAAGAGCTGTCAGGACCCAGGTTTTCCGACCTTTTCAGAACCCTTTTTGACACACTCATATTTAGACATAAGGTCATATAATTATCCATATGAGAGGATAAGACCTTAGGCTTGAGCAATGTGGACAAGTGGTTTACTTTCCTGAGTGACTTGGTCAGAAGAAAAAGTTAAAAAAAAAAAAAAAACCTTCAGCCAGGTTTATCATTTGGGTTTTGGAGTCTTCAACACCATCAAACTATTAAGTATCAAAACCCAACCCTTTGTGTTTCTGATTTAAAGAAAACTAAGGAGTGGCATTTTTAAAAAAGATCAATGAGTAAAGGCAGAAGTAAGTATGTGTAATTGAAGCACATATTTATTACAGCATTCAAAATCTCAGTCCAGGATATTAGGGAATATAAATCCATTATTTTAATTTCTTTTATTTTAGTTCTTCCCTTGGTTCCTAAGAAAGCAATAAATCCTTCGGGACCAGGCATACCCACAGATTATGACACATTGCCTTCAGACTCATATGGCATTCTGATAAATCCATCAGTATGTGCAATGATGACAGATGTGATAGAGATCACCGTGGCTCTCACTGCCTATATTTTATTGTTTGTTACAGCCATCTTCTATTTCTGGAAAACATTCCCAGCTGCCTGCAGCAGAGCAAGGAGCCAGAGTTGGAAAATATGTTGTTTTTCTCACAGTTTACGACCTAACTTGCCTACCACTAATTATGCAATACAGATAGGTAGAAATAATACTAGAAAACATGTCTTTAACACTGGTTTCATTATCTGGTTTCATTATAATAACCTTATTTCTAATCTTTCTTATTTCAGGGTTCTGGAAGACTCATTAAAAATGTTTTCTCTGCAGTGTTTTATAACCTTTTGACATTTTCTTCTTATACCAGTCATGGCAATCTTTTTAAGTCTATAAATAGGAAGGTTGAGAGGGAAGAAATGGACATGTTAACCCCCTATATATTTGGAGCCTGACAATGAAATCTGATGTGGGAAGGTTATATCAATACCTTGGTTTTTGTTTTCTTTTGAGGGTTTATTGTAAGATATCTAAAGCATTCTGTGTGCATCCTGTTATCCATCTTAATCATCAGTGAAGTACATATGCATTTCATACATAATTATTTACAACTGATATAAAAGTAACAGGGAATTGTGTTCTTTTGCATGAATTTCTGAGGACAATTCTGGCTGCTTTCAAAGTAGCAAAGAATTTTCTTAGTGATTGGTGTGAAATGCAATTATTTTATACTTTTCCAGGGACAGAGAAGATGGAACTGTAAGTGACATAATCCTTTGATCACTTCTACATAAGTCTAGTTTAACCCTATTTCATTAATTATTTTGTTACTTTATATGTCCATGTTTCAGTTACTTTACCTTGTATAAAATGACAAAAAGCATTATAATAATTTGCTTTATTATTTGAATTTATTTGTTTAAGGTTATAAATTTCATAATAGAGACTATTTCATAATCTATAAATTTAATATTACTCAATCATTAAAACCTCCAAATACTCATCCTTTACCAGAATTATTCTCAACTTTGAAAATACATTGATTAAAATTTTCTTTCTTTTAATATGCCTTGCTCACCATTTCTTACAGGTTATATCTTATCAGACAAATGCATGGAGAAGAAATAACAAAGCAAAACATTTCACACACTAATCAGCCCTAATTAAAAAGTGACTATCATACAGAAACATATTAATTGAAAATTCACATTTATTATTAGAGTAACTTCTGAGTGTCAAATGCTCTTCAAAGATCATTTTTACTCATATATGAACAGTACATTTTTGTATATCTTATAGTCCTTCTTGAAAAATGCATTATTATATGATAGAAGATATCCATAATCCATTTTACACAGAGTTTAACATTTAAGATTAACTGACAATCACACATCAAAAACGGTGGAAGAGCTGGGGTAAAGAGGTTTACTGAGTTTACTATTTAACTATTGAACTGCTGCCTTGACTGCTGTAGCAGCCATAACTTATATTAGCAAAGCTACACCAAACATCACAGTTGTGGTGGAAAATAAAAGATATTTCCATTAAACTGGAGGCCTGTGGTCATTCAAATGTCTTTAGTACCAAAAATAACTGATAAATTAATTGTATGGAAGACTCCTATCTAAAATTAAGATGTGACAAAAAATGAGGCTTCTTGTGCATTTAAAATAAATTTTTCAATGTCAAACTGAGAGCAACAAAGAAACTGGTTACCAATTTGGACTCTAAAAGAAGGTTTCATTTAATAGTCTATAACAGGTTTTATTCCTCCAAACCAACTCTTTAATATGTGGTAATCATTTCCAGTGCAGCATCTAAAAATGTTCTTGTCAAATAAACTTGTTACTCTTCTTAGATTTATAAAACAATGGGGATTAACACAAAGCATCATGAAATGCATAATTTAACCTCAGAATATCTCTTAAAGAAATATAAGCTTCCACATATATGATGGCTGAGACATCATATTGATTTCATTTATTCTTATATTTCTAAAGGATCCTTGAACCTGAGTTGGTATTCACTTTTCTTATAATTCTGTGTAACAGTTCAACTAGCTGACACAGCTTCTTTCAGTGTCTTACATAAGACAGAGTGCATTTGATTACTAAGGCTGCCCAAACAAATTATCACACAGACTGGGTGGCCTAAATAACAGAAGTTTATTCCTGACAGTTGTGGAAACTAGAAGCCCAAAATCAAGGTGCTGGCAGATTTGGTTTCTTCTGAGGGCCTCTCTCCTCATCTGGCAGATGACTGCCTTCTTGCTGCATTCACACATAATCTTTTCTCTATGCACAAACATTCCTGGTGTCCCTTTATATGTCCTAATCTTTAACAAGGACACCAGTCAGGTTGGATTAGAACCTACCCTCACATCTCTTTTTAACTTAATTATCTCTTTAAAGGCACTCTCTCCAAATAAAGTCGCATTCTGAGATACCGGGGGTTAGGACTTTAACTTATGAATTTTGAGGGAACAAAATTCAGCCCTAAGTATAGTCATAAAAGTTGTATTGTTTTTCAAAATAATGCATGAACTATTTTTCATATAATTAAATACTGTGCATATAAAGGCATTCTGCAATTTTTAAAGTATAATGACTGCATATACCACTAGAGTCAAACTGCAAAATCACACAAGCACAATTTTCATCAAGTTTTTAAGTCTAGTGAAAGCTGTTTCTATTTATTCATGTTTTGCTTGTTTGTTTTTGCTAATTCCAATTAGAGAATTATTGCCAAATTCTGAAATCTTCTCTAATGGTCAAGCATTATGAGTTCTTTCTTTTTCTTAAAGATGCAAAATCAATCAATGCTGAGCATTCCTTTGACATGTTCCAGATTGCCTTTACCCCTAACCTATAATAATGAAGTCTTTCCCATGATATGCAGACTATGATCCTTGTCACTGTGCTTCCCATGTGTGATCATTTTTCAATAACACATTTTCAGATTCGAATTATTTGGCCACCTTATTTATCTGGCCTGTCCACTTTGAGCTGCTTTTTCAGTTGAGCCCCAATAAATTCATAGATTATTATAACAAAACTACATTATCTCAATGAAGTCAAGATCACAGGTGCAACATTAAATTACTACATCAAAAGAAGAATATTATCACCATAGGGAAATCAGATTAAATGATGCATAGCTGAAGATGCCTATACATTGAAACTGTATTGCACTTAAAACCATAAAAAATGTCCCTTATATGTTATTTACAATGTTATTCATGTGTGATATAAAATACTTAATATGTTTTTTATTACTTCTTTCCTTGAAACTTCAGGAGTCACATTTGTTTAACCTCAAATCATGTGACAGTGAATTACACAATTACTTTCCAAATAGCACCATAACAATCACTTTGAGAGTTAATGCCTAAAATCAGAGAAAGAGATAGAAAAAAAAGTCTTAAATTTCTGTCTGGTTTGTTTTCTACTAGATGACCTTAACTTCAGGAGAGATCTGCAAGGGGGCTAACTGACAATGACCCTATATAACAAGGAGGGGCCACATGTTTTGTCACATGTTTTTCTTATAACTTTTGCCACTTGAAAAAAAATGACTGTCTCAAGTATTTTTTAAAAATTTTATTTAAATTCAATTTAGTTAACATATAGTGTATTATTATTTTTAGGGGTCGAATTTAGTGATTCATCAGTTGACTATAACACCCAGTGCTCATTATATCAAGTGCCTTCTTAATGCCCATCCCCCATCCCCCACCCACTTCTCCTCAAGCAACTCTCAGTTTATTTCCTATAGTTAAGAGTTTCTTACGGATTACCTCCCTGTTTATATTCCATTTTTCCTTCCCTTCCCTTATGTTCATCTGTTTTGTTTCTTAATTTCCACATATGCGTGAAATCATTAGGTAGTATTTGTGTTTCTCTGACTTATTTCACTTAGCATAATACCCTCTAGTTCCATCCATGTCATTGCAAATGGCAAGAGTTCATTCTTTTTGATGACTGAGTAATATTCCATTGTCTATATATATACCACAACTTCTTTATCCATTCACCAGTCAAAGGACATCTGAGCTCCTTCCATAGTTTGAATATTGTGGACATTGCTGCTATAAACATTGAGGTGCAGGTGCCCCTTTGAATCACTGTTTGTATCCTTTGGATAAATACCTAGTAGTGCAATTGCTGGGTCATAGGATAGTTCTATTTTTAGCTTTTTGAGGAATCTCCATACTATTTTCCAGAGTGGCTGCATCAGTTTGCCTTCCCACCAACAGTGTAAGAGGGTTCCCTTTTCTCCACATCCTTGTCAACATCTGTTGTTTCCTGACGTGTTAATTTTAGCCATTCTAACCAGTGTGAGATGGCATCTCATTGTGGTTTTGATTTGTAGTTCCCTGATGCCCGGTGATGTTGAACATTTTATCATGTGTCTATTAGCCATTTGGATGTCTTCTTTGGAGAAATGTCTGCTCATGTCTTCTGCCCATTTCTTAACTGGATCTTTTGGTTTTTCGGTGTTGACTTTAATAAGTTCTTAATAGATTTTGGATATGAGCCCTTTATCTGATATGTCATTTGCAAATATCTTTTCCCATTCTGTAGGTTGCCTTTTAGTTTTGTTGACTGTTCCCTTTGCTGTGCAGAAGCTTTTTATCTTGATGAAGTCCCAATAGTTCATTTTTGCTTTTGTTTCCCTTGCTATTGAAAACATGTCTTGCAAGAAATTGCTGCGGCCAAGGTCAAAGAGGTGGTTCTCCTCTAGGATTTTGATGGATTCCTGTCTCACATTTAGGTCTTTCATCCATTTTGAGTTTACTGTTGTATATTGTGTAAGAAAGTGGTCCAGTTTCATTCTTCCATATGTGGCTGTCCAATTTTCCCAACCCAATTTGTTGAAGAGACTGGTCTTTTTTCCATTGGACATCCTTTCCTGCTTTGTTGAAGATTAGTTGACCATAGAGTTGAGGGTCCATTTCTGGGTTCTCTATTCTGTTCCATTGATATGTGTCTGTTTTTGTGCCAGTACCATACTGTCTTGATGATTACAGCTTTGTAATACAGCTTGAAATCTGGAATTGGGATGCCTCCAGCTTTGGTTTTCTTTTTCAACATTACTTTGACTATTTGGAGTCTTTTCTGGTTCCATACAAATTTTAGGATTGTTTGTTTCAGCTCTGTGAAAAATGCTGATGGTATTTTGACAGGGATTGCATTGAATGTGTACATTGCTTTGGGTAGCATAGATATTTTAACAAGATTTGTTCTTCCAATCCATGAACATGGAATGCTTTTCCATTTCTTTGTGTCTTCCCCAATTTCTTTCATAAGTGTTCTAGAGTACAGATCCTTTACATCTTTGGTTAGGTTTATTCCTAGGTATCTTATGTGTTTCAGTACAATTATAATTGGGATCAATTCCTTGATATCTCTTTCTCCTGCTTCTCTGTTATTGTAGAGAAATGCAACTGACTTCTATGCATTGCATTGATTTTATATCCTGTGACTTTGCTGAGTTCCTGTAACATTTCTACAAGTTTTTGGTGTCTTTTGGATTTTCTACATAGAATATCATGTTGTCTGGGAAGAGTGAAAATTTGACGTCTTCCTTGCTGATTTGGATGCCTTTTATTTTTGTTGTTGTTGTTCTTGTTGTCTGATTGCTAAGACCAGGACTTCCAGTACTATGCTGAACAGCAGTGGAGACATTGGACATCTCTGTTGTGTTCCTGACCTTAGTTTTGGAAAAGCTCTGTTTTTCCCACATTGAGAATGATATTAGCTGTGGGTCTTTCATATATGGCTTTTATGATATTGAGATATGTTTCCTATATCCCTACATGGTGGAGGGTTTTTAACAAGAAAGGATGCTGTATTTTGTCAAATGCTTTTTCTGCATCTATTGAGAGATCATACGGTTCTTGCCCTTTTACAATGTAGGGTATCACAAATGATTGATTTGCAGATGTTGAACGACCCTTGCAGCCCAGGAATAAATCCCACTTGGTCGTGGTGAATAATCATTTTAATGTATTGTTGAAACCTATTAGCTAAGTATCTTGGTGAGAATTTTTGCCTCCATGTTCATCAGGGATATGGGTCTATAATTCTCCTTTTTAGTAGGGTCTTTGTCTGGCTTTGGGATCAAGGTAATGCTGGCCTCATAGAAAGAGTTTGGAGGCGCCTGGGTGGCTCAGTTGGTTAAGCGACTGCCTTCGGCTCAGGTCATGATCCCAGAGTCCCGGGATCGAGTCCCATATCAGGCTCCCTGCTCAGCAGGGAGTCTGCTTCTCCCTCTGACCCTCCCCCCTCTCATGTACTCTCTCTCTCTCTCATTCTCGCTCTCTCAAATAAATAAATAAATCTTTAAAAAAAAAAAAAGAAAGAGTTTGGAAGTTTTCCTTCCATTTCTGTTTTTTGAAACAGTTTCAGAAGAATAGGTATTAATTCTTTAAATGTTTGGTAGAATTCCCCTGGGAAGCCATCCAGCCCTGGGCTCTTGTTTATTGGGAGATTTTTGCTTACTGATTCAATTTCTTTGCTGGTTATGGGTCTCTTCAGCTTTTCTAAGAAT
Source organism: Eumetopias jubatus (assembly GCF_037043125.1). Taxonomy (NCBI): domain Eukaryota; kingdom Metazoa; phylum Chordata; class Mammalia; order Carnivora; family Otariidae; genus Eumetopias; species Eumetopias jubatus. The sequence goes on along the minus strand of NW_028274820.1, from coordinate 72,601,115 downwards.
TTATCCATTTCTTCCAGATTGCCCAATTTGTTGCCAATAGTTGCTCATAATATTCTCTTTTAATTGTTTGTATTTCTTCAGTGTTGTTTGTGATCTCTCTTTCATTCACGAGTTTATTTATCTGGGTCCTTTCTCTTTTTGTTTTGATAAGTCTGGCTAGGGGTTTATCAGTCTTATTAATTCTTTCAAAGAACCAGCTCCTAGTTTCATTGATCTGTTCTAATGCTCTTTTTTCATTTCTATATCACTGATTTCTGCTCTAATCTTTATTATTTCTCTTCTTCTGGATTTAGGCTTTATTTGCTGTTCTTTTTCCAGCTCCTTTAGGTGTAAGGGTAGGTTGTGTATTTGAGACTTTTCTTGCTTCTTGAGTAAGGCCTGTATTGCTACATACTTCCCTCTTAGGACCGCCTTTGCTGCATCCCAAAGGTTTTGAACTGTTGTGTTTTCATTTAATTTGCTTCCATGAATTTTTAATTCCTCTTTAATTTCCTGGTTGACCCATTCATTCTTTCATAGGATGTACTTTAACTTCCATGTATTTGTGCTCCTTCCAAATTTCTTCTTGTGATTGACTTCAAGTTTCATAGCATTGTGGTCTGAAAACATGCATGGTATGATCTCAATCTTTTTGTACTAGTTTATACCTGATTTGTGACCTTGTATGTGATCTATTTGGGAAAATATTCCATGTGCACTCGAAAAGAATGTGTTTTCTGCTGCTTTAGGATGAAAGGCTCTGAATATATCTGTTAAGTCCATCTGGTCCAGTGTGTCATTCAAGACCCTTGTTTCCTTGTTGATCTGCTTAGATGATCTGTCCATTGCAGTGAGGGAATGTTAAAGTCCCCTACTATTATTGTATTATCAATTAGTTTCTTTAATTTTGTTATTAATTGGTTTACATATTTGGCTGCTCCCAAGTTAGGGGCATAAATATTTACAATTGTTAAATCTTCTTGTTGGATAGAGCCCTTTATTATGATACAGTGTCCTTCTTCATCTCTTATTAGAGTCTTTGCTTTAAAATCTAGTTTGTCTGATATAAGGATGGCTACTCCAGCTTTCTTTTGATGTCCATTTGCATGATAAATGGTCCTCCACCCCATCACTTTCTATCTGGAGGTATCTTTGGGTCTAAAATGTGTCTCTTGTAAGCAGCATATCGATAGGTCTTTTTTTCTTTTTATCCATTCTGATACCCTATGTCTTTTGATTGGAGCATTTAGTCCTTTTATATTCAAAGTAATTATCGAAAGATACGAATTTCGTGCCATTGTATTACCTATTAAGTCACTGTTCCTGTAGATTGTCTTTGTTTGGGACTTTATAATAATAATCTTTGTTACTTTGGGACTCTCTGCTCAAAGGATACCCTTTAATATTTCTTGCAGGGCTGGTTTACTGTTCACAAATTCCATTAATTTTTGTTTGTCCTGAAAACTCTTTATCTCTCCCCTTCTGTTCTGAATGACAGCCTTGCTGGATAAAGTATTCTTCGCTGCATAGTTTTCCCATTTAGCACATTGAATATATCATGCCAGCCCTTTTGGGCCTGCCAGGTCGCTGTGGACAGGTTTGCTGCCAGCCTTATGTGTGTACCTTTGTAGGTTAAGGACCTCTTGTCCCGAGCTGCTTTCAGGATTTTCTCTTTGTCTCCAAGATTTGCAAGTTTCACTATTATATGTCAACGTGTTGACATATTTTTGTTGATTGTGAGGGAGGTTCTCTGTGCCTCCTGGACTTGAATGCCTGTATCCTTCCCAAGATTAGGGAAGTTCTCAGCTATAATTTGTTCAAATAAACCTTCTACCCTTTTTCCCACTTCTCATCTTCTGGGACTCCTATAATACAGATGTTATTTCACTTTATGGAATTGCTGAGTTCCCTAAGTCTACCTTTGTGATCTAATGGTTTCTTTCCCTCTTCTTTTCAGCTTCACTATTTTCCATAATTTCATCTTCTATATCACTGATTTGCTCTTCTGATTCATACATCCTCATTTTTATGGCCTCCACTTGGGGCTGCATCTTGGTTATAGCATTTTTAATTTCAACCTGACTATATCTTAGTTCTTTTATCTCTACTGTTGGATTCTCTACTGTTGTCTATGTTTTTTCAAGCCCAGCTAGTATCTTTATAATCGTTGTTTTAGATTCTACTTCAGAAATCTTACCTTTATCTGTATTGATTAAATCCCTGGCTGTGAGTACTACCTCCTGTTCTTTCTTGTGAGGGGAATTTCTCCATCTCATCATTTTGTCCAGAAGAGAAAAGAACAAAGAAAACCAGAAAAAAAAATAATAACAAAGTTTTAGGAAATGTTTCTGGTATATATTGTGTACACTCTGCTGTTGTGTTTTGGCTGCTCTTTCCCACTGTTCCATCCTCTACAGAGTTCCTCCTTGCTTGTAGTAGGGAGTGTTTGACTAGGTATGCTTTGATTTGTTTGTTAAGATAAGCTTGGGGAAAAAAAATAAAGAAAAAAAAATCCAGGACATCAGGAAAAGGAACAAAAATGCAAACAAACAAAAAAACTAGAAGCCTCTCATCTGCCATGTTCTCTCCCTCCAACTGTACAGATTCTTTTCTCAATCCTAAGATCATATTCTGGGTTGTTCAAAATAGTTGGAAGTTGATCTAGCTGTCCTCAAGGGACAAGGCAAACTCACGGTGCCCCTACTACTCTGCCATCTTAATTCCTGCCCCCCTCCTTAAGTATTAAATGATAAATTCCCCTTACATAAGACAAAGTACTTTTCATGAGTAAGATAATAATTCCTCTGAAATGGTTATATAAGTTTACAAATCAAAACAGACTTCAAAAATATTGGAGAATACAAAGCCAAAAAACTATTTACACAATAAGAAAAACACTTAAAAAATTTTTACAAGTTCTAGCTCCCTTGCACCATGAATGATTAAAAAATCTGAGAAAGCAAGGACAATAAACAAGGAGCAGTATGTGCAATAGAGAAATACATTTTAAGGGGTCCCTGGGTGACACAGTCAAATGTCTGACTCTTGGTTTCAGCTCAGGTCCTAATCTCAGGGTCTTGAGATCAAGCTCAGCGAGGAACCGGCTAAAGTTTCTCTCTCCCTCCATCCCTCCCCCTGTGTGTGCAGGCACTCACTCTCTTTCTCTCTCAAAATTAATTAATTAAATGAACTAATAAATAAAATAAAAATATAAATGTAACAAAAGAAAGAAAATAAATACATTTTAGAAGCTAGAACATGGTTCCATTTCTGCTTGACAGAATTCATTCTGGTTGAATACTAAGGGATTTGTAACTCAAAAAAGACAATTTTGTTATGATTTGTTTGTTGACTTTTGGTTTTGGGTTTTGAGTATGTGTGACCAGAGGCATTGAATTTTCCTTGGAACCACAAATCACTGCAAAAGTAATACACAGCCAAGCACTTTACAGTTTGAAAGTAGTGCTTCCCAGACCAATGACTGATAAGAAAAAAAAAAGAATGCTCACTAGCATTTCAACATACCTAATATGCCTAGAATGACAAATGATTCTCTCTGTACTATTTCTATAATTAAAAAAAGAAAATTCCCTTCAATTCTTGCTCAAGTGTTAATTAGTTGCTGAGAATTAACCATTCCAACTACTTTCCAGAGTAATGAACAGTTTTTGAACAACTGCAAGTTGATTTGCTCTTTAAGAAAACTTCCAAATTAATTAAAAATTCATTAAGAGGGGCACCTGAGTGGTTCAATTGGTTAAGCATTTGCCTTCAGCTCAGGTCATGATCCCAGAATCCTAAGATTAAGCCTGGAATCAGTCTCCCTGCTCAGCGAGGAGTCTGCTTCTCCCACTCTCTCTCTCTCTCTCTCTCTCTCTCTGCCCCTCCCCACTGCTCGTGCTCTCTCTCAAATAAAAAATCTTTTTAAAAAGTAAAAAAAAAATAAAAATTCATTACAAGTATCATTTCTATATTTTCATAGACAGGACTCTTTTAGTCCAAAGAATTAAAAAAATCTGAACAGGGGCGCCTGGGTGGCTCAGTTGGTTGGGCGGCTGCCTTCGGCCCAGGTCATGATCCTGGAGATCCGGGATCGAGTCCCGCATCGGGCTCCCTGCTCGGCAGGGAGTCTGCTTCTCCCTCTGAACCTCTTCCCTCTCGTGCTCTCTATCTCTCATTCTCTCTCTCTCAAATAAATAAATAAAATCTTAAAAAAATAAAAAATAAAAATAAATAAATAAATAAATAAATAAATCTGAACTGATGTTCCTTTGAAAAGGATCAGATTTCCCATAAGAATCTCCTTCAAAAAGATGAAAGATGACTCAGGAAGGGCAGAAAGATAGGCAGCTCTGGACATGAGCCTATTCGGCTCTACCTCACCATCCCACCTAGCCTTTCTGTCTCCCCCTATTTACTGGCTCTGTTTTCACTTAACTACTCAAGTTCTTCATAAGCCTTTGCCCCTGTGTTTCTTATCCTATGTTATCTCAGAGACCCCAGGTGTGAGCTATGAGCATCCTTTTTTTTTTTTAAGATTTTATTTTATTTGAGAGAGAGCAAGAGCAGAAGCAGGGTGAGGGGTAAAGGGAGCTCCCCACTGAGCAGGGAGCCCGATGTGGATCTCCATCCCAGGACCCTGAAATCATGACCTGAGCTGAAAGTAGACACTTAACCAACTAAGCCACCCAGGCACCCCAAGCCATGAGCATCCTTGAAGGATCATATAAACTTCTACACACACATAGTTTTAAGGGTTCATTTGCCTAATAGACCTAACCATGAGTCCCTCTTACTAAACCTCACAATAAGTATATGCCTTTAGGTTCGATTACCTATAATATAAATTTTCTGTGTCTCAATTCAAGATTTTGATCAAGAGGCAGCTCTACCCAGCTCTTCTTTTCAAACCACATCCTTAAAATTCAAGATTTTGAGCAACCTCATAGATTACTCCACAGGTCAAGAGTTCATCTCTAGCTCAATAAACTATCCCATAGGTTAGGGTCACATGGTGCTCTAACAGCACAGCAAGGGCAATGGATAGAGATTTTTCAGAAAGGGGGGTAGTCTAGGCAGAATTGGCATCTAACAGAGATAATATAAAAAGACTTAGAAGCTATATATATTTTTACATAGAAAAGAACATCACAAATATAAGGAGGTTTTAAAACATAGCAATAAAATGAACACCCATGAACTCACCATCTAACTTAAGAAATGGGATAATACAAATAAAATAGAAAATGCCTCTTGATCTCATTTTTTAGCCTCCTTATGCCAAACTGTGCCTTAATCAATCCATCTTGCTTGGTAAGGCATCAAGTAACAAGAACTAATACTGAAATTAATAAATACTGCATTTTGAAACAGTAGAGAATACAAACATATTGACATATTTACACCAACTGTAATGTGATATGAAAACATCTCTGATTTATAATGGTGACAAAGTCATAATTACTGCTAATATCACTGTGATTGATTACCTTCATTCATAATTAAATACTTAATTTCAATTAGAGTGAAAAAATACCTTTTTCCAGATGAATTCTGTCTCTAGACCCCAGGTTAAGAACATGTGTTTTAGAAAGTGTATGACTAGCAAAATGCCAGCTGAAAAAAGAATTTAGTCCAGAGATTTGTCTTCTTTGGACATCAGAATGTCCCAGAGTGTTGAAAAGGAAACACATTTTTAATGCCTCTAGGTGGGTCCTTTAGACTCCAATAACAAGGACATCACTCCCTATGTCAAAGGATGCCTCCTCTGCTGGGTCCCCCATACTTCATATAAAAGGGTAAAAGTCCTACTCCAGAAGAATTTTATGGTACCATAGAAGAAATGGTGCCCAGTTTTAATAGGGGAAGCAGCCTGACAAAAACAAGTAAACACACATAAAGTAATGCCAAGGTCAAAAGGCCAAGAAGTAGTTCAAAAAGTTACTGATGAAAGAGGCAACTGATCTTCCCTATGTCAATTCTTTTTCAGAAATAAATTACAAATAAAAAAAATTTTTTTTGACTTAAAAAAACACAAAAGTGTTTTGACTTAAAATAGCACAGAAAACTTAAGAAAATATTGATAAATGTAAGTCTATTATATTAACACTACAAATTCTATCTTTCACAGTTTACCCATATTTATTTAAATGATGGCAGTCATTATACACACAACTTTCATATTTTACTTTTATTACTTATATTTTATATTTCTCACTTGTATTTATTACAAAGAATAATGAATGGAAAACCAAAAAAGAAAGGGAATTAAATTTCTATAAACTTAGGGGGAAAAAGCTATTGACTGAATGCAGTTACATTTCCTGAAAGAAACTATGCAAAGAATTATAACCCATTCTCTCTTTGTGTCCAAGGCTGTTATCAACCATCAAAAATAGTCTCTGCCAGCATGCCTGGGTGATCAGTCAGTTAAGCATCCAAATCTTGATTTCAGCTGAGGTCATGATCTCAGAGTGGTGGGATCAAGCCCTGTGCTGCCTTCTGCCCTTGGGATTCTCTCTTTCTCTCTTCCTCTGCCCCCCCTCCTTCTTTAAAAAAATAATAAAAATTAAAATTAAAACATATATATATATTCTCTGCCATCTAGTCCATCAGTTGTCCTACAAGGAGGCATTCTTTCAAATTAAGATTTGATTCTAACAATGGTAATAGATACAAATATTTTTTTAAATAATGGAAATAAAAACAATGTTTGAAATGATATTGAAAAATATCCATGACCTCACCTAGGTTGGAGGGAGCCAAATAATTATTTAGCATCTATTCCAGATCAAACTATTGCAAACTTCTGATCTCATTTCTATGAATTAGGAAATGTAATTTTGGTACTATCATTTTGATGTTAAGTAGAAGAGGTGGGATAATATTTATAAATTATTTTGGGGTCCATTCATCTGACTCTAAAATCACTTAAGATCAAAATGTTTCACCTTAATAACTGTGTAGGCAATGAGGAAAGAAAAACAAGATACAGTCCCTGTACTAAGTCCATTATACAATAGATAGAGAACAGTCATATACACATGATCCTTTCAATATATGCTCAAGTTGCTATGGGAACACAGAACTCCCATATGGTTCTCCCAAGTTCTCTTTCTCTACATTATGTTGCCATTCACCAGAGAATATGCCTGCTAATGTATGCACTACCATCTACAAAGAATAAAAATCATTATGCTTTAGTCATATGGTTCCTCCAGAAGGAGCTATACTTCTTAAAATGATACCACTAGTGATACAAAATGGAAAATATATACATTTTCATTTATCCCATGGTCATGAATAAATTTAATCAAACTTATAATAAACTTGGAAATCACAGCCATGTTAGGACAATAACACATTTGCTGACCATTTTCCTGTGTACTAGGCATCACCCAATGGTCTGTCTTCAATAATGGCAGATGTCATTTTCAAAACTGCGCATGATACATACAGACATAATCTTTTTTGACATATCTTCATATAGATTGCTTCCAAGACAGATGTCACATACAGAATCCCAAGTAACTTATATTCTAAGTATGATATTTGATATTATTATAAATATATGTATTTCTGTCTTTAATTTAGAAATGTTTTACTTTAGCTTTCTCCCATTACAGTCTTCAGATGTTTGGTCCTTTTCTTGTTCCAGTATACCAAATGGTATTTTAATTGATTTTGTTTGGTATGTGAAATTTAAAAAAAGAAAAAAGGAACTGGCATTTGTTACAGATTGCCTTTTATCTGAGCATATCAGTTTCTTTGTTCTAGCATAGCACTGAATTAAGGTGAATTACTTAGAAAGCACTGTAATAGGAATGAATTTTTATACATTTTTATAAATAGGAATAAGATTTGGTATACCAATAGAAGGGATTGCCTAGCCAATGCATTTTTTTTCAATTAACTAAGAACCATATTGTAATTAATATTTCCCTAGTTTTTACCTAATGTTCTTTTTATATTCCAGGATACCACATTATATTTTGCTGTCATCTCTCCTTAGGTTGCTCTTGGCTGTGATATTTTCTCAGACTTTCCTCGTTTTTCATGAACTTGACAGTTTTGAGGAGTACTGGTCAGGGAATTTCTAGAATTTCCCTCAACTGAAATTGTTCTGATCTTCTTCTTATGATTAGATTTGGATTGTGGGTTTTACAGAAGACTACAGAAGTAAAATGCCATTTGCACTACATTACAGCAAGGGTACATACTATCAACATGACTTATCACTGTTGATTTTTAACCTTAACCCCTGGCTGAGATAGTTGTTTGTCAGGTTTCTCCTCTCTAAAGTTACTCTTTTTCCTTCCTTTCTCTTGGGAAGAAAGTCATTATCCACAGCTCATATTTAAGCCATGGGAGGTCATGCTACACCTACTTTGATTATTCCAATTATTTGGAATTCTACACAGAAGATTTCACTATTCCTTCCCTTTTTAAAAATTTATTCATTTGTTAATTTATATCAGGGTGGACTCATGAATGCAGATGAAATTTTTATATCATCATTTCCATAGAAAAGAGTGATCTGAAGTTTTAAAAGTAAGTTATTTTTTTTAAACGTAAACAAAATGACACCAATGAAGAATTCAATTTTTAAAATATTGGAAGAAAATTTTGAGGGAAAAGTAAATCAACTAACTCAGAAGAAAATATTTGTGCCAGAATTTAACATTAATAAAATATAATAAGAAAGTGAAAAGACACAAGATACATGGCCTAAAGTGGAGATTTAAAAATTATCTGGCAGGGCACCTGGGTGGCTAAGTTGATTGAGGGCCTGCCTTTGGCTTCGGTTGTGATCCCAGGATTCTGGGATCAAGCCCCACATCGGGCTCCCTGCTCCACGGGTAGCCTGCTTCTCCCTTTGCCTCTGCCTCTGCCTCTCTCTCTCTCCCTCCTCTGTCTCTCATGAATAAATAAAATAAAATCTTTAAAAAAATTATCTGGCAAATATGGAGAACAAACTGGTAATTGCCAGAGGGGAAAAGGGTGGGGAGATAGGTGAAAGAGGTGAGGAGATTAAGAGTATACTTATCATGATTCCAGGGAAGATGGCAGAGTAGGAAGATGTAGGAAGACCACTTCCTCCCCCAGTGACACCCAGAACAACATGCACATCAGAATAAATAAACCAGAAAATGATCTGAAGACTGGCAGGACAGATTCTCCACAGCTAAATGTAGAGAAGAGGCCACATTGAAGAGGGTAGTAAGGGTGGAGACCCTGTGGGGACCTGATATATGCAAAAGATGTTATATACCTTCAACTGTCCACAGGAGGGAGGGACATCACAGCAGACAGGGAGAGGAGATAGGAGCAAATCCCACACCCAGCACCCCAGGCACGGGACTCACACTGGGAAGATGAATCCCCATAATATTTGACTTTGAAAACCAGAGGGGTCTAACTTTGTGAGTTCTTACAATCAGTAGGGCTTAACACCCAGAACTTTTTAAAATCAGCAGCTGGGCTCTGGGAGAGCCAAAGGGTGATAGAAGACCAAGCCTCTGGCCCTAAAGATAAAGCACAACAAACAGCCCTGCTGAGATACAGTATAGAAGCAGCAGTTTGAAAAATGCTTAGGGTTACTGGAAGGTAATTTATTTACTAAATTCAGAGCATACGCTGGAGGGGCAGCGATCTTTGGGAAACTTCTCCAAAAAAAAAAAAAAGAGCCTGTGGATACCATTTCCCTCCTCCACCCCCCGGCCTAGACACATGGACACCTGTGAGAACCAGCAAGGCATGAACACTCTTCACCTACCTTGCTAACAGCACCCCTCAACCCACAATCTTCTGTAGACCCACCCCCTCCACCCTGGCTTGACCACAGCAGGGGTTTTCCAAGGCAGTAGCAGGTTCCCTCCAGCAACAGAATGGCATGAACCTCGCTGTCACCATTTACCTGGTCCCTCCGTATTCCTGCTGAAATGCACCCTTCACCATGCTCTTGGCAAGAGATAACCCAAAGTGGTGCCACAAGCCTGGCAGAGTGCAAGTAGCCTTGACAGGTACCAGAATGACTCCAAAGTGACTCCTGCCCCAGGGAGAAAAGAAGATAACCGCACAGACCAGATTGTGGCCCCAGACCACCAATGAAAGCTTCTCAAAGGACATCACTGAGAGAGTGCCCTGCAGTTCAGTGCTACTGCAGCTCTGGCAAATGCCTGATCTGACTAAACTCAAGCCCAAAGCAGCCCCAGACTGACACACTAACAACACAGGGATCAAACCCTGCCCACAGCAGGCAAAGAGAACAAGTGCAGATGACTGGGCTGAAAGCAAACATGGCTCAGCCACAACAGGCACATAGAAGACACCCCTGAGGCACCAGGTTCTGATGACCAGGGGACATTGCACTACAAGGCATTACAGTACCTGTTCTTCATAAGGTCAGTACTTTCAAGAACAGGAGACACAGGTGATATCCTCACACACAGATATAGGCACAGAGTTGGACAAAATGAATTCACAGAAAAAATATGTCCCAAATGAAAGGACAGGGCAAAATCACACCAAAAAGCTAAATAAAATGGAGATAAGCAATATACCCAATAGAGAATTTAAATTAATAGTCATAAAAATACTCACTGGACTTGAAAAGAGTGGAGTCTCTCCATGAGACTCTCAACAACATGATAGAAAAGACAAAAAAGTATCAATCAGAGATAAAGAATTGAATGAAATTAAAAATACACTAGAAGGAACAAATCATAGACCAGGAAAAAGCAGAACAGATCAGTGACCTGGAAGACAGAGTAATGGAAAGCAGTCAAGTGAATAGGAGAAAGAAAAAAGAATAATAAAAAATGAGGATAGATTAAGGGAACTCAGAGACACCATCAGGTGTAATAACATTCACATTATAGGGACCCCAGAAGAAGAAAAAAGAGAAAAAGTAGCAGAAAATTCATTTGAAGAAATAAGAGCTGAAAAATTCCTAAATCTGGGGAAGGAAACAGAAATCCAGATCCAGGGGGCACAGAGAAACCCCAACAAAATCAACCAAAAGAGGTCCACACCAAGACATGCAGTAATTAAAATGGCAAAAAGTAGGGACAAAGAATTTTAAAAGCAACAAAAGAAAATTTAACAGTTACATACAAGAAACCCCACAAGACTATCAGTTGATTTTTCAGCAGAAACTTTGCAGGCCAGAAGAAGGGGCATGATATACTCAAAGTGCAGAAAGAAAAAAAACCTGCAACTAAGAATACCCTATCCAGCAAAGCTATCATTCAAAATAGGAGAGATAAAGAGTTTCCCAGACAAAAGTAAGAAGAATTCATCACCACTAAACCAGCCTTTAAGAAGTGTTAAAGGAGACTGAGTAGAACAGAAAGAGCATAAGGTGTAAGAAAAAAAGGAAACACAAAAGCAGCAATATTAAATATTAAAATAACTATAAAAATCCATTAAGCTATTCACAAAATAAAAGGATGTAAAGTAACATAAATCACGGGGCAAGGAGGGTGAAGAATGGGTTTAAACTTAAGCAACTATCAATTTAATATAGACTGCTATGTGCAGAAGATGTTATATACAAACCTAATGGTAACCACAATTCAAAAACCAGTAATAGGAGTGCCTGGCTGGCTCAGTCAGTGCATACAAATCTTGTGCTCAGGGTCATGAGCTCAAGACACACTCTGGGTATAGAACCTACTTTTAAAAGAAAAGTAATAGATATGCAAAAAAATAAAGAGAGAGGAATCCAAGTTTATCACTGAAGACATCCAGCAAATTATGAAAGAAGACAGCAATAGAAGAAAGGAATAGAGAAGAACTAGTAAAACAACCTTAAAACAAGTTAAAAAATGGCAATAAGTGCATAACTAACAATAATTACTTTGAATGTAAAATGTACTAAACACTCCAATCAAAAGACAGAGGATGAAGGAATAGATAAAAAGCAAGACCCATGTGCATGCTGTCTATAAGAGACTCATTTCAGACCTAAAGACACATACAAATTGAAAGTAAAGAGGTGGAAAAGTATTTATCATATAAATGGAAATGAAAAGAAATTCGGGGTAGCAATACTTATATTGAACAAAACAGACTTTAAATCAAAGACTATACAAAAGACAAAGAAGGACACAATATAATAATAAAAGGAATAATCCAACAAGAAGATACAATAATATAAATATTTATCCATCCAACATGGGAGCACCAAATAAATAAAGTAACTGATAACTAACATAAAGGATGTAATCTATAGTAATACAATAATAGTAGGGGACTTTAACATCCCATTTATATCAACGGGTAGATTACCCAACCAGAAAATCAACAAGAAAAGAGTGGCTTTGAATGACACATTGGATAAGATGGGTCTAACAGGTTTATTCACAACATTCTATCCTAAAACAATGGAATAAATTCTCTTTACAAGTGCACATAGAACATTCTCCAGAATAAACCTTTAGCAATACAAGAAGAAGAAGGAGGAGGAGGAGGAGGAGAAGGAGGAAGGGGAGGAGGACAAGTCTCAACAAATTCAGAAAGACTGAATTTTGCATCTCTTCTGACCACAATGCTATGAAACTAGAAATCAACCACAAGAAAAACTCTGGAAGGAGCACAAATACATGGAGGTTGAATATCATACTATTAAACAATGAATGTGTCAACCAAGAAATCAAAGAAGAAATCAAAAAAACACATGGAGACAGATGAAAATGAAAACACATTTGTCCAAAATCTTTGGGATGCAGCAAAAACTATTCTAAGAGGATATTTTGTAGCAATACAGGCTGACCTCAAAGAGCAAGAAAAATCTCAAATAAACAACCTAACCTTACACCTAAAGGAGCTAGAAAAAGAACAAACAACACCAAAACCAGTAGAAGGAAGGAAATAATAAAGATTAGAGTAGAAATAAACAAAATAGAAACTAATCAAAATACCCCAATAGAACAGATCAATGAAATTAGGAGCTGATTCTTTGAAAAGATCAACAAAATTAACAACCTTTAAACACTCTTCAAAAAAAAAAAAAGAGAGAGGACTCAAAAAAATCACAAAGGAAAGAGGATAAAAAGCAACCAACACCATAGAAATACAAAGGATTATAAAAGAATACTATGAAAAATTATATGCAACAAATTGGACAACTTAGAGGAAATGGATAAATTTCTAGAAATCTATAACCTCCCCCCAAAGCTGGATCAGGAAGAAATAGAAAATTTGAACAGACTGGTTACCAGAAATGAAATTGAATCAGTAATCAAAAAACTCCCGACAAACTAAAGTTCAGGACCAGATAGCTTCACAGGTGAATTCCACCAAACATTTAAAGAAGAGTTAATACTTAGTCTTCTCAAACTAATCCAAAAAACAGAAAAGGAAGGAAAAATTCCAAATTCATTACATGAGGCCAGCATTACCCTGATACCAAAACCAGATAAAGACATTACAAAAAAAAAAAAAAAAACTACAGGTCAATACCTCTGATGAATGTAGATGCAAAAATCGTCAACAATATACTAGCAAACTGAATCCATTAGTAAATTCAAAAAAATCATTCACCACAATCAAGTGGGAGTTATTCTGGGATGCAAGGGTGGTTCAATATTCACAAATCAATCAACATCACCCATCACATCAATAAGAGAAAGGATAAAAACCATATGATTATCTAAATATAGGGCAGAAAAAGCATTTGACAATGTTCAGCACCCATTCATGATTAAAAACCTCCACAAAACAGGTTGAAAGGGAACATTCTTCAACATAATAAAAGCCATTTATGAAAAACCAGCAGATAACATCATACCAATGGTGAAAAACAGAGCTTTTCCTCTAAGATCAGGAACAAGACAAAGATGTCCACTCACCACTTTTATTCAACATAATACTGGAAGTCCTAGCCACAGCAATCAGACAAGAAAAAGAAAGAAAAGGCATCCAAATTGGTAAGGAAGAAGTGAAATTTTCACCATTTGCACATGATACTATATACAGAAAACCAGAAAGATTCCACCAAAAAACTACTAGAACTGGTAAATTAATTCAGTAAGGTTGCAGGATATAAAATCAATATACAGAAATCTGTTGCTCTGGCAAATGCCTGATTAAGAAAACAGTTCGATTTAAAATTGCACCAAAAATAATAAAATACCTATGAATAAATTTAACAAAGGAAGTGGAAGACCTATAGTCTGAAAACTATACAACAGTGATAAAAGAAATTGAACATGACACAAACAAATGGAAAGATACTCCATGCTCATGGATTGGAAGAGCCAATACTGTCAAAAAGTTCACTGTACACAAAGCAATCTACAGATTTAATGCAATCCCTATCAAAATACCAACAGTATTTTTCACAGAAGTAGAGCAAATAATCCTAATATTTATATGGAACGACAAAAGACCCCAAATAGCTCAAGCAATCTTGAAAAGGAGGAACTAAACTGGACGTATCACAATCCCAGATTTCAATAAACACAACAAAACTGTAGTAATTAAACCAGTACAGTATTGGCATAAAAAAAAGACAAATAGATCAACAGAACAGCACAGAAAACCCAGAAATAAATCCACAATTATATAGTCAATTAATCTTTGAAAAAGAAGGAATGAATATATACAATGGAAAAAAGTTTTTTCAACAAATGGTGTAGGGAAAACTGAATAGCAACATGTAAAAGAATGAAAGTGGGTTACTTTCTTACACCATACACAAAAATAAACTCAAAATGGTTTAAAGATCTAAATGTGAGATCTGAAACCATAAAAATCCTAGAAGAGCGCACAGGTGGTAACTTCTCTGATATTGGCCATAGCAACATTTTTCTAGATATGTCTCCTGAGGGAAGGGAAACAAAAGAAAAATAAGCTCTTGGGACTACATCAAAATAAAAAGTTTCTGAACAGCAAAGGAAACAATCAACAAAACTAAAAGACAACCTACTGAATGGGAGAAGATATTTGTAAATGATATATCCAATAAGGGGTTAATATCCAAAATATATAGAGAATGTATACAACTCAACACCAAAAAAAAAAACCAAAAAACAAAAAGCAAAAAACCCCAAATAATCCAATTAAAAATGGGCAGGAGACATGAACAGACATTTCTCCAAAGAAGACATAGAGATGGCCAATAGATACATGAAAAGATGCTTAACACTACTCATCATCAGGAAAATGCAAATCAAAAATTCAATAAGACATCACCTCACACCTTTCAGAATGGCTAAAACCAACAACACAAGAAAAAACAAGTGTTGGCGAGGATATGGAGATAAAGGAACCCCCATGCACTGTTGATGGGAATGCACACTGGTACAGTCACTATGGAAAACAGTATGGAAGTTCCTCAAAACATTAAAAATAGAACTTCCCTACAATCCAGTAATTATACTACTGGCTATTTACACAAAGAATACAAAAACACTAATTCAAAAGGATATTGCACCCTTTTGTTTATTGCAGCATTATTTACAATAGCCAAATTATGGAAGCAACCCAAGTGTCCATCAATAGATGAATGGATAAAGATGTGGTATATATATATATATACACAAGAGAATATCATTCAGCAATAAAAAGGAATGAAATCTTGCCATTTGCAACAACATGGATGGAGCTAGAGTATAATGCTAAATGAAATAAGTCAGTCAGAGAAAGACAAATACCATATGATTTCACTCATATGTGGAATTTAGGAAACAAAACAAAGAAAGGAGAAAAAGAGAAACAAAGAAACAGCCTGAAATATAGGAACAAACTGATGGTTACTAGAGGGAAAGTGGGTGGGCAGATGGGTGAAATAGGAGAAGGGCTTTAAGAGTACTATTGTGATGAGTGTCAAGTAATGTGTAGAATTGTTGAATCACTATATTGTACGCCTGAAAGTAATATAACACTGTATGTTAAAAAAGAGTACACTTATCGTGATGAACACTAAGTAATATAAAGAATTGTTGAATCATTTTATTGTTCACCTGAAGCAAATATAACACTGTATGTTAATTAAACTTGTTTTTAAAAAAAGAAAAAAATGAAAAGAAAGGGAATACCTATAAATTTTTAAAAAATTATCAATAAGAAAAACACATAATTCAAGGGTCAGAATGGAGGTTTGAACCTGCTTTTGGCTATTTACTGATCAAGTTAATTTACTAATTACTAATCATAACAATTATTTGGACAGAGTGCAATAGCCCAAATTCCATTTCATCACTCAAATACAACAAAATTTCACTGAATCAGAAAAGAATACATCAAACAATACATATATGGAAAAAATCTTAGAAAACTCTAAAATATCGTGGTATTGGGGCACCTGGGTGGCTTAGTCATTAAGCGTCTGCCTTCAGCTCAAGGCATGATCCCAGGGTCCTGGGATTGAGCCCTGCACTTGGCTCTCTGCTCTGCAGGAAGCCTGCTTCTCCCTCTCCCACTCCCCCTGCTTGTGTTCCCTCTCTCGCTGTGTGTCTCTCTGTCAAATAAACTTTAAAAAATCTTTAAAAAATAATAATAAAAGCAAAATAAAATATTGTGGTATTATTTGTTTCAAGTATAGCTTATATAGGTAAAGTATAAATGCATATCATGGTGTAAAATGACATAAATTAATGCAAAATTACAACTGCCACTTTTTTCAAAGTACATAATCCATGTATCCTAAAGAGAAATGTCTTAAAAAAATAGAATATTAATTGCTTCACTCGAAATCTGAAATTACATTGAAGGAACAATTATACTGTTGACGTTTTTTTTTTTTAAAGATTTTATCTATTTATTTGAGAGAGAGAGAGAATGAGAGATAGAAAGCACAAGAGGGAAGAGGGTCAGAGGGAGAGGCAGACTCCCTGCTGAGCAGGGAGCCCAATGCGGGACCCGATCCCGGGACTCCAGGATCATGACCTGAGCCGAAGGCAGTCGCTTAACCAACTGAGCCACTCAGGTGCCCTACTGTTGACCTTTTTTTAAGCTACTAATGTTAGCCTGGTTCTCTCTTATAATTAAAATGCCAAAAAATTGAGAAGAAAGACACAATCTCTATTTTCCTGCTAAATAAAATTGCATGTTGAATCCAAATTAGAGATGGGGTATCTTTTTAAATTAAGAGAACTGTGAATGGCTAAAATGTGCCCAAAACTTAAAATTTACACTTTACTGTACTATACATGAGAGTAATAGGTTGCGTGCTTCTATTTTAACTAATTTAAATCAAGTCAACACTTGTCTACTGTCTACTACCACTGTCTACTAAAACACTGTCTACTACCACAACCACTTAAGGAGAAATATGATAGCGTAACCCTCAAAAGCAATTTTGAGGCTCTGTGAACACCAGATACTTACTATACATTCCTACAGCACTTTTTGCCCTCAAAGCATTTGTTCACCAACACCACAGTGTGAAATGACACCTCCAGACCCTCAAATTTTCCATCATCCTTAGTCTGTGAAAATGCTAATTAGGATTTTATACCCAAATGTCTGCAAGTTATCCTACCTGAAAGCTGATTTTTTTTTTCTTACTCAAGACCTTGAGGACACCACCCTTTGGCTCTCTTCTCACAAAGCTTAAACCAAAAACTGGCCTAACTATCCTTTTCTATGTCCATTCTGTTAGGCAGCATCTTAGCTTTGTCTCTCCAAAACTCTGACTGTCCAAAACTTGTCACTCAAATGGCAAGGGGAGAAAAAAAAGAAATGTGGAAAAAACTTCCTTCCTTCCTTCCTTCCTGACATGCCCTAAGTCTCACATTTGATGTTTCTTTCCTCTTGGTCCTCACTTTTGTCCCTTTTGGAATCCAAGAAGAAGAGAATTTTCTGAAATGGGAGGAAACTTTAGGTTCTCAACCACACTAACAGAATTACAGTTGGGTGAAAAAGAAATAAACAGCTAAATCTGCTATTGTCACAATGCTTTATTTAATTAATCATTCTTTTATTCTTTTTAATAAAAAAATTCAATCCCCAAGTAAAATTACTTATTTCTGAGTTATTGAGAATTAACTATCTTTGAATAATATCAAAACAATATCAGAGAAAGAGAATTGGAAGCCTTGATCTTTCCACAGAAAATATGATCTAGAATATCACAACACTCCTGACTCTGGTATCCATTGCTTATATAGATTTTGTAGATTTAGAAATTTGGTTAAAGAAGACCAACTTATGACTGATTCTTGGAGAAAACCCAGTAATTTAATATGTTGTTGCTGTAATGGTAGTGGTAGTAAAATATGTCTAAGATATATCCAATGCTCACATTAGCCATGAAAAAAAATCACTCAAAAAAAGACCCACAAGGGCGCTTGGGTGGCTCAGATGGTTAAGCGTCTGCCTTCGGCTCAGGTCATGATCCCAGGGTCCTCAGATCGAGTCCCACATCGGGCTCCCTGCTCCGCGGAGAGCCTGCTTCTCCCTCTGCCCCTCTCTCTCTCTCTCTCTCTCTCTGGCTCTCATGAATAAATAAATAAAATCTTTAAAAAAAAAAAAAGACCCACAAAATGTCTAGCCTTCACCAATGTAACTTTTGAGTGTCTTCCAGATAAAACGATTGCAAATTAAATTTAACATCTTATAGAACAGGGTTATTAAAGTTGTGTGATATCTACCAAAATTGATTTTTTGGTTCAAAGTTTATCTTGGCACTCCCAGAAATAGTTCGAATTAAAACTGTTTTTACTTTATGAGGATAAAATGAAATGATTTGTACATAGGAGAATGCTAGTTTTTCTACTCCTTAAATCAACAAATATTTTATATTTAACAAGAAAAAATAACCAATAATTTAAAAACAAGATTATTTCAATGTAGGTTTGAATTCTAGGTAATTTTTGGATGAGACACTTTCCTATGGGAATGTGCATGCAGTATAGGTCTAGTGAGAATTAAGACATTTATAGTAATTTATGCAATTATGATGAATATATAATAATTTCTGTACTTTGAAGAAACAATACAGAATTCTATGATGTGGTGATAACAGAGAAGGAAGGAATTATATTTACAACTTATTCAAACACGGCATCATAATTATAAATTAAAAAGAAAGTCTAGGGGCACCTGGGTGGTTCAGTCAGTTAAGTGTCTGACCCTTGATTTCTGCTCAGGTCATGATCTCAGGGTCATGGGATCCAGCCCCACCTCGGGCTTGGTGATCAGCATGGAGTCCGCTTATCCCTCTCCTCTGCTTCTCTCCCTCCCCCCCACCACTCATGCTCTCTCTATCTCTAAAATAAAGAAAATCTTTAAAAACAAATAAATAAAAAGAAAGGCTTGACCATGTCCCTATTTTAACCCATTAGGAATTATATGATTTGTCAAAATACCACCGTTATTGACCTTCACTCTAGCATTAAAAATAGCACAGGCTCATCTAAGCATTATTAATGCCAAATAAAAAGGAAGTCTGCATTGTGTTCACCACTGCATCCTATAAACATACTCAAGGCAAAGAAAAGACCTTTATTTTATTGGTGATTGGTAATTATTTTTTATCTTTTTGTTTGCTTGTTTGGTAAATTAGATCTTAAAACATGGCACATCTTTACCCATTCAAATATATTTTCCAGTAAGTATACATTTAATGTAAAAATTATTTCAATTGTTTTTAGTTTCCTTAAATTTTGCCTTTTTCTTTGAAGAACATGCAAGTCCCTCTTAGTATTAATCTGTTTAAAGGATTATCCTCCCACATATTTCCTAATAAAATCATCTGTAAGCTTCCTCCAGCTTCTCTCTTAACTAAAGCTGCATCTAAACTAACAAAATCGCTTAACTGAGTTGGCTGGTTGGAATACTTTGGTGTGTGTCTTTTGTAACCCAACCAATCAGTTTATCATTTATAGGTAGACGTTTAAGTAGAAATATGAAGCCTGTGCCTACACATATAAAAAGAAAAAGAGAATGGAGGCAACATGATTTTTATCCCAATAATGCAGGTAAAGTTATAAGGGAAATCCTGAGTTATTCAAATAGAAATCTCTTTTTATTTTATTTGTAAGAGACACCTAAAATTATGTTAGCATATCTTTAAGAAAGTTCCACGAGTATGGAAGATATATGGAAGTAATGATTCCTATAGGGAGCTATTTTCCTCAACCATGCCTTTAAATCTAAAACGTGATGAGTTCACAGATTTTAAGACTATATATACAACCATCAAAGAAACAATATAACATGATGCCTTTCTAACACCTGCAATTTGAAACACAAAACATAGAAAAAAAATCTAATTCAGCCATTTTTAAAGTACTTCTTACTGAAAATAGCAAATCAACTTTCTCCAGTTAAAACCTTGAACTTGATCAAACCAAATGGTTTGGGAAATAAAATATGCTTTAATGTTCTATTGGTTTTAAGTCAAAGCAAAAGGCATATATCAGGAATAAGAAAAAAACTCTGCACATTTAGGATTAAATGAACATTTTCAAATTTTGCACTGAATTAAAACAGATATAATATTTTCAAAGGACTTTAGATTTAAATTCATCATATCAGTTTGCTCCCAGCTTTACTTCTCTGCATATCTCTTCTTTCTTCCCCGTGAATGAGTTGGTTAGAAGAAAGCTGCATCCATTCTGATTAGCCAGCAGATAAGTAATATGAAAACTGATTTAAAGTCTCTACAACTAGAGATGTCAAAACAGATGTTACTTTCCTACAGGATGACAGCACTGGGTCTGAGATGTCAAACATAATTAAAAATTTTATTTTCAAATGTACTCCACAGTTTATACATACTGAAAGTATGTCTTACCTTTTGAACTTATAGAGTGCTGTGCTCTGCAAAATGGGAGAGGCTTTATTTTAGACTCCATTTGGGAATGAAATCATTTCATCAATCGGTACTCAGAGGTTTCCTTCAGGATTTGGCATGAAAAGACTGGCATTTCATTAAAATGTGCTGACAACTGAAAGAGCGATGCTAGCAGGACTGATTTCTCTCACCTTCCTATCTATGACTATCAAGGTTTTCTCCCAGATTATCCAAATTAGAGAATAAATTAGGGTGTCTTTCTTTTTATGATGATATCACTCATTTCATTTTTTGAAAGAGTAGAGGGTCAGAAGTTTCATGTTACTCAGTCATATTTATTTATTATTTACTAAGTTTCTCCCAAAGTCCTTCCCTTAGCAACAGAAGTAATAAACGGCCAGGGGAGGGGGTATGCAGATGGGAAATGGTCCCTTTGTCTTTTTTATGGTATGCACTCAAAACAGATTGAAAGTTCAGAACTCACCATGTACTTCAGAGAATATCACCAAACTTGTGCCCTTATAGGGAAAATACCGAATTCAAAAAGCATGGCTACTCCAAAGAAGGTCCTCTGCCTCCACATCCCTAACATGTTATCTGAGGAGCCCTGACCCACCCACAACCACAACCAAACACTCTACATTCACCCTTGAAGTGTAATTGGTTATTCACGTGTGTACCTCCTCTACTACAGAATAAGTTTCCTGAGGGCAAGGAAAGTGTCATATTCATGTGCTTATCAACTACAGAGGATTCAGGATGCCTTGCACATAGGTGACTTTCAGTATGTTTTGAATCAATTTAGTTCGAGGTCAGAAACCCATACATAGAACATCTGTCTTCTAAAGACCAGGCAGTGCAGGGTAGTAGTTCAGAGCAGCAGACTGGGCACTCAGCTGCTTGATTTTGAATCTCAACCCCACAACTTACTAGCTATGTGAGTTTGGTTAACTTCTACCTCATCACTAAGCTTCTGTTTCTCCATATGTAGTATGGTTATTGTGAGGAATAGATGAGATGATATGTATATCATCAGAACAGTGCCTGGCACATGGATAAGCACTCAATAAATACAAGCTACCACTATTACCTTCCCTTAATGTGTCAGTGATGTGATAACCTAATCAAAGACTCATCACGGCAATGTTAGTGATTAGGAGTTAGTTACACTCCTGTGCCACCTTGGTATATGCATAAATGTTTGTTAACTTCAAAAGAACTCCAGGTAGTGGAATTTCAGGCAGTGATTACTGTGAGCTTAGGATTTTGGAGTTACCTGTTGGAAATCTGAGTGATGCCGCAACCTTCAGCATTCTGGATTACAGAGGTTTGCTAGTGTTTGCAAGGGTTTCAGGGAAATTTTCTTATTAAGATTTCTCGAGAATTTCCTTCTCAAAAACTGACCTCAGAAATGTTCATTTCATACTAGCTCCTACAGAACCTTTGCTCATTCTCTAGACATGCACACTGGTGCTTCCTCTAAAACTAATTATTCCCACAGGATTTAGGGTGTTTCTAAGTAGTAAACTAGATTCCAACTAGTCTTTTTCTTGATTTTAAAGAAATAACCCTTTTGGAGTCCACTGTTAAATATGTCTGCTGCTGGTTTTTGATGCTCCTTAGTTCATTAAGGGAGTTTCCTTCTATTCTTAGGTCACTAAGAGCATTTATTAGAAGTAGACACTGAATCTTACCAAGTGCTTTTTGGGAAGAGCTGTCAAATTAATCATGCTTTCACCTCTTATTAGAGTAAACTGCGGTAGTAGACTTCCTAATAGCCAGCCACACATGCATTCATGGCATGAAGGGATCTTGGTAATGGTGTATATTCCAATAAGCTACTGCATTCTATTTCATAATACCTTAAGATTTGTTTTACATTGATATTCCCAAGTGAAACTGGAATTGGGCATAGTTTTCTTTTTTTGGATTATCATAGTCAAATATAAGTACCAATATTATGATGATTTTTAAAAACAGGTCAGAAGGTTTCCTCATTCTCCAATACTTGCAAAAGACTTATTATCAGGGCTATCTTTTCTCTGAAGATTTAAAATAAATAAGTCACCCATAAAATCATCTCAGTCCATTATTTCTGAGGTACAGTTTTAGACAATGTTCCCAACTGTCTATGCTTATTGATATATTTGTCAATTCTGTCTTTTCTTGAACCAACTTGGTATTTTTATTTTTCCATTTCTTTGTATATTTTTCATTAACATTTTCAAAGTTATTATTATACAATTGAAAAATTTATTTTATAAATCTTATCATTTCTTCTTTATCTATAGTTATTTTTCCTTACTCATTTTCTACATATGTATATTTGAGTTTTCTTTTAAACTCTAATGTTGATTAATCTAGTGAATTGATCATTTATCACATTCCATATTTTAGACCAGATCTGTGCCTAGTTTATTAATATTAATTTTTTATCGATCTTACTTTTTTCTACCTAATAAAAAAATCTGCGTCCCTTTTTACTTAATATTTTCTCCTCCTTTCTTTTTACTTAATATTTTCTCCTACTTTCCTTAGTTTTAATCCATTGATTTCTGCACTCATCTTTGACTCTTCCCTACTGCTTTCCTTAGATTTATTTTGTTCTTTTTTAACTTCTGAAATTGGATGCTTAATTCATTGTTTTCACTCCTTTTTTATATATTGAAGATGTCAAAAGCTATAAATATTCCCTCTGAGTGCAGCTTTGTAGAAATCTCATATGTTATGATAAACAGTGCTTTCATTCTCATTGATTTCTAGATAGTCAAAATTTATATTTAGTTTTTCTTATTAAGAATTGTTTGGGAGAAGTTTTAAAACTTTTATATCTATTTCTTTTCTACATGTTTGAAATGTTTATTTTTCTAAATATTATTTACCCTTTTAAATATTTAAAAATAATTTAAAAGGGTAAATAATATTTAGAAAAATAAACATTTTTATTTTTATATAGAAAATATTTTATTTTCTATAGAAAAATAAACATACATAAATAAACACCGATACAAGAGAATTAAGTCAAAACATCTATCATAGAAATGAAGGTAAGAAAGATAAAAACCACTTTTTAAAAGAAATTGACTCCTGAATTGAAAGAGGTAAGAGAAACAAGTTCCAACCATATACTGATACAAGATGATATAGAACAAATGTAATTCATAGCTTGAATATACAAGAGTAGGTAAGGGAAAATCAGAAGTACATAAACAAAAAGAGAACAAGTACAGCAATACCAATGTTGGGCAAAATAAACATACAGAACATTAAACAAAACAGAGTTATTCTTTTTTTTGATGGTTTCCTTGTTCAGGTAAGTTTCTTAGAACACATGAGTGATATATTTTAGGATTCCTTGCATATTTTAGATTACCTTCACACATGAGTGAAAACATGGCTGCTGTGAAATATTGGGGTCATATCAGCTTACTCATAGGACTCTTTATGTATTGCTTGATTGACTACTGATATTTAATGTCCCCAAGAGAATATTGAAGCCAGTTTGATTTATTTTTTTTCTAACACTTTTAACTAACATGTATCTTCTGCTTGAATACTGTTACAGCATAATTTTGTTGCTGATTAATATCATATGCCTAGCATACATTACTGCCATTAATTCTAAGTACAACTCTATGATATTGAGGTTTACTTCAACCCATTCAAAGTGATCAGCTCCTAGTCTTAGTGATAGGAAGGAAGTATATACCTATACAGCACTTTCTTAGACAAATTCCAAGAAATTTGCTAAAACTCCGCTGCACTGATATAAAGATCTTCTTGATACGGCATTTTATCAGAGTTCATAATATCAAGCTTATCTCAATATAGCAAGGTAAGACTTAGGACATACCATCCCAAAAACAAGTTCTTATCTTCCAATTAATTCTTCCACAAGATTCTCCTCACCCTTTTAAATATTATGATGTATCCAAACATACAGAAAATTACAGTATAACATAACAAATACCCATGTAACCACAATCCAGGACTAACAATATGCTAAAACATCATGCTATCTTTGCTTTAGATCTTTTTTAAATTATCATTAAGAAACTAATCATTTCAGACTTTAAGTCCCTTATTCACCTCCCTGGTCTAATTCTGCTCCCTCTTTATTCAGAGACAACCACCATACAGCTCATCTGGATTTCTACACTTTATTACATATGTTTATATGCATATTAAGTTTGCATTGTCAGATTTTTATTAATATATATAGTCTCATGCTGCACTTTGTATATACAACATTTTATTTTGGAAATCTATCACTTTTTAAACATTTGAACACAATAGAAAAACTAATCTTTGAGTACTTGAAAAGAATGTGGGTTCTCTATTTTTATGGTCAGGAACTATATGCATCAGGTCTCACACATATCTCATATCTATTAGATTAAACTTGTTAACTGAATTGTTCAAACCTGAATCTGTGAAAACATTTTGTCTGTGTGATTTATTGGTTACTAAAAAAGGCATATGCAAATCTCCTGCCATAACTATGGATTAGTCAAATTCTCTTTATAACTCTGTCCATTTTTGCTTTAAATATTATTTCTACAAAATTTTTTTCTTCTGATGAGAATTTTTAAGACATACCCTTAATACATAGCAACTTTCAAATACAGAATACAGTATTGTTAATTATAGTCACCATACTGTATATTACATCCCCAGGACTTATTTATCTGATGACTGGAAGTTTGTACTTTTTCTCTACCTTCACCCTTTAAATATTTAATATTTAGATAGGCTTTAAATATTGTAAGGTCATGATACATAAAACTTAAGTTTTATTGCTTCTTGGTGGAACATTCCTTTTTTCTCAATGTTGCATCTCTTTTCATCCGTAGTAATGTTTTGCATGTTAAATATTTTTTGTTTATTAATCAACAAGCATTTATTTGACTGGTATTTTCTAGTACATTTTTTCCAAAAATGTATTTTACCTGAGTCATGATATAATATTTTGTGTTTAGTTATAAATGAACTATATCTACATAGTGTTTTTTTGACCAATTTGAGTCTCTTTTACATATGTGAATTTAATATATTTATTTTTATAATGACCCAGATCACTGGGGCACTCCCAGTCTCTAAGTAGTCTTTCTAGCCTCAGTTTCAAGGACTAGACAACACTTGATGTTTGCCAGCTTTATGTAAGAAGCTCAGTTCCAGCTCCCTACCACACACAGGGCCTAGATTTCAGCTCTGATTTGAGTCCAGGTCTTGGAACCTTAGCAGCTGTAGCACATGTTCAGTTCTAAAGTCATTCAGCTTCGCTTCCCTCACTTGCAACTATGGCTTTATAATCTTTATTTCTAGTTCCTAGAGCCTTCATGTGTGTTGAACACAGTTCTGCAAGTTACTGCTTAGGCTAAATGCAGGAGTGGAGAGAGGCACGACATCATCTAACAGGAATCAGCCCTGAAATCATCCTTCTAAATCTACTATTCTCACTCCTCAAGTAACTGCACATATCTTCAATTGCTAACTTTACATTTCCTGAAATGGGGGTGCAGGAAGAAGAGGTATCCAGGAAAGACATCATTATAAATACGACTTAAAAAATTAAATTGGACCTATATTCCTTGGACTCCTCTAAAGCTATTCCCTTCCCTTCCCTCCACTACCATTCCAACTCCCTAAACCAGTCTAGATATGGTTCAAAAGCTGAAACTTCCTCTGATGACAGGAATTAGGCCTTGAGGGTTTTTTTAAAAGACTTTTGATTGGGTTTATTAAACTATGATTTAAAAAAAATGTAACCTCGTGTACAAGACATTTTGTGACGTGTTAAGAATAAGGAGGTGCATCACACAGCTCAGGTGAGACTTACAGAAACTACATTCCATAATTCTGATTAAATATGATCGTGGATTTTGATTCATCAGGCAAGGCAAAAAGGTTAATTATATAGACTATGTAATCAGCATATAGCGGCATGTTTATCAATTCAGATTTTATCTGCTGTATATAATTTTAAGAAGGAAAAAAGATTGACTTATTAAAGAGTGGGCTGAATTTATCACTTTGGGCCCCTATACTATCTTGTTAAATACAGGCTCCTCTCCTCAAAAATAATCTCAATTTGTCCTGGCTTAACAGATTATAGTGAATATACTCTTTCTTGTGCTGTTTGAGAATTCTCCCATTTAGGGGGTGAAAAATACATTAGGGCAGTGATTGCAAACTAGAACCACTTGAGAAGCTTTTAAAAAATCCCATTGTTCAGGCCACACTCTACACTGTCAAATCAAAATTCCTAAAACTGGAGTCACAGCATAAAGCATTCTTTAAAATTCCCTCAGGTGATTCAAAAGGGTAACGAAGGTTGAGAACCACTGAAGTTGAGCCTCTGCCTCTACTACCATCCTTCACAATGTTCACACAGGTTATTGATATTGATCAGATACGAGTCAATCACTCAACTGACTAAAAAGCACACGCAGACATAATTTTTTAGTTATTAAAAATACTTTGTTAAATGTCTGTGCAATAAATGTTAGCTCAAATCTGCTCTAAGTAATTTGAAGAGGCAACTAAATATGTTTGTGCATATATATATGCACATATATACATTATATAATATGTATAGATTATGTATATATAATTCAATTCAAATATACAGGTACTATTTAACAGTTCAATTCAATACTGTAAACATGATAAACCATAATTTGTTAATACAACTTCCAGGAAAATAGAACTTTGGATGTTTCGATTAAATTTCTCCTTTACCGTGTAGACTCACTTTTATGCATTTTTAATATTTTTAATAAGGACATATGCCTTGGATAAAGGATTTTGATATCAAAAGAAATATATATACTAGCACTGAAATACACACAGTAAAACCTTTTTAAACCCGCCTCAGAGAACAAGACCAGTATGCAACAGGCAGATGTTCCTTTAAATATAGCTCTGTGGTTCAGGACATCCCTAAAATCCTTGGATCTACTTGCAAAAGATGTAAAGTGTGTATTTGCATGGAGTTACCCACAAATGTGCATTTTTGTTGGGAGAAGAATTGTGGCTTTGGTGAGGCGCCTCTAAGCAGTAAGGGGAATCTACTCTCAGTTAAGGATGGAATGTCATTCAGCAATTGCAGTTGTTACACATTACAGGATGGCATTTGACACAGCATATCTCCATCTCTGCAGAGACAGTTGAGGATAGTGAACTAGATGTGGACTCTGACAACTTGGATTTGAGTTTCACCTCTGC
Organism: Eumetopias jubatus; assembly: GCF_037043125.1. Classification (NCBI taxonomy): domain Eukaryota; kingdom Metazoa; phylum Chordata; class Mammalia; order Carnivora; family Otariidae; genus Eumetopias; species Eumetopias jubatus. Next base: position 72,573,163 of record NW_028274820.1, on the reverse strand, counting down.
AACTTACTTGCTCAGTAAATATAGCTTTCCAAATTTCAGGTTTCTGGTCTATAAAATGGTAATTATAATAATCTGTCCTACCTACCTAAATAGGATTGTTAAAAAGTTTAATATCAAACAATTATTTATAAATTCCAAACTTTAATTCAAAGACAAGAAAAGATTTAGCATAAAAAGCAAGCCCTGTTTTTAGTAGACTCCTAGCTTCCAGGCCAACCTTCCTGAACTCCTATTTAAGCACAAAGAAAAGATGTTCAAGCAAGATACTGAAATAATTGTCCATTCATGATCTAAGTGAGTTTTGGAGAATAAAATTGACATATGTTTGGGACCTCCTTGATAGGGTATGACACACAGATGTGTGTGTTTGCGGGTATCCTCCCCTCTTTAAAAGAACAATTTCAGTCCAGTGAGATCTTGGTACAGTGGTGATTAACAAGGAATAACAGGAAACAAACCAAGGAGCAGAGAGAGAGAAACACACCCTCTGAATCTTTTTGGTGACATCTCCAAAAGAAACATGCACCAAAAGAAAAAGAAACATGTAGTAACTGAGAGCATCTATTCAGGAACACTCACAAGATTCTTTCTGGGGATGTACAAAAACAGCTGAAGACATTTTAAGTGTATATATGGAGTGGTGGTGAAGTTTATACTACCCTACCAGGAAATAAGGAGGGAGCAAGAAACCCTTGCTACATCTGAGATTATCACTGAAGAAACAACAATGTTATAATGCACTCTTCTCTATTTTTCTTCAATTTCCTAGCATGTGCTAATTTTTATTTTAAAAAATTCCAAATAAATTCAATTGCTTATATACTTCTGCTATTTACAGTTTAACCAATTAAATAATTACTGCATTTTCATGTACAATGAAGTTTATATCCCTGGGCAGATTATGCATGTTATATCTGCCTGATATGTCCTTCTTATAAGAATATTTCTAAAATCTCTTTCCCACTTCCTCCTTGCCTTTCCCTCTTCCACCCCCCTCCACACACACACACACCTGAATAAAGCATTAAAAGGCTTAAAGATTGATTTTACATTTCCTGGATTAGAGCAGGATTTGTTCATTGCCATACTTTAAACAGCATCTCTTTCTAATATTCCCTAAAAGTCATAAGGTTGAATGAGGTTTACCCCTTACTCCTTATTTTTAAAATTGGTTTGTGCTTTTCTTTCAGGAAAAGATTTTATTTAACATGATTATTATCAATGTTATAGGTATTTTTTTCCTAATGTTTGATAACAAGAGATTTCCTGTTTGTGGATGCTTTTATAAGATTTTGATCAAAACACTGTAGTACACATGTATACAGCAATCAAAAATGTTGTCAAGGACAAATGAATATGACTTGAAATCTTAGCATTATCTTTAAACCCATTTTCTCCTTCCTCTACTTCTAATCATTCATCAAGCATTTGTTTCCTTCTTGATCTCTCGCCTGCCTCACTCTGTGTGCACACAAACCACAATGCTCCAAACTTGTCTGCCTTGCACTTACACTGCATCCTCTGTGATGGACATCTCCCCTTTGCCCAGTGAGCAGTGTCACAATTCAAAGCAAGTTTAAACATTATGTCTTTTATGAAGGTTTCCTGAATTACCATCTTCACTATCAGGTAAAATTAATGGCTTTCATCTATGCTTCTTTGTAACTACCTGAAATCAATCCTCTTCTCATGTAAAGACAAAAACCACATGAATTCCATAAAACATCCTTATAACCAGACTAGAACATGTTCATCTTCAGTGCCAACCAATAATTTGATACTCACCCAAACTCCTATTATTTAATATTTATTTTAAAATAACAGGAAATTAATTTTCCATTAATAAAAATTGAATATACTTTTATGTCCAAAATAAAAATTTATGTCATATGCACATATAATTTGAACTCAAACGGAATTGGAATTGTTTTTTACTTAGCCTTCTCATCACTTATAATTGAATAGCAATGGCGTCATGTTCACTAAGGATAGAGGTTATATATAGATATAATAAAAAGCCTTGTCCAAAATATCTTATTCAAGTTTTTGTTCTGACTTTCATTCTGTTTCATAAAAGTACTTTCTGATGAGTCTGTTTTTAACAGTTGCATGTCCAGATAACATCACCAAAGAATGTAAATAATTAATTCATTATCAATAGGATAGACAGTCTTAATTTTAAATATGTAAAAAACTATATATGTCATTATTTTCAAGATCCCTGATCATCAAACATTTAGATATTCACAATAAAACATATTTCATACTTTATATATTGTTAACAGTTTAGGTTTTCATTAAAGAAGTTTTCAGTATAAAATTCAATGGTATAAATATAGAAATGAAGTTATTCTAAGATAGCTAGATCTTAAAAACTGCCTTTGAGAAATCAGAGTTTTTCTAATTGAATTTAACCTGAAGTGCTGATAATCAACTTAATAAAAATCTAACTGTATTCAGAAAGGTCCTTCTATTCTGAAAGGTTTCTTACTTCACACTCCCTTGATGACCCTGGTCTGCTCCATCTCTACCATAAATCTTGCACTTAAATAACCTTGTGACAAGGTGATGAAGCTAAATGGCACACTGGAACAGGGGAGGGAGAGGGTTCAGCAAACTTCTGTATCTTCCTAGTTCTTGCTTCCTTTTGTTCAATCATTTAATCATCAGATATTTGGCCAGGCAGCATATTTCTTAGCCTGGTATTTTCAAACTTGCTACCATTGCTTTATTTTCCCCAATTTAAACAAAAATGAATGTAATGTTTATTAATGTTACATATGTAGTATCCACAGACCTTCAAAATATAGATATCTCTCTCTATGATAAGTCCATCATTTTGATAGTTAATAGTTAAAGTTCTTAGTGGCAAGGCCAGCCACATATGTGGCACAGATCCTAAAACGCCAGAAGAACTAATGCAAAGGAAAACTACCTAAAGTTCAAAAGTGCAAGTCATAGAATTCTCCAATATGCCTTAAAGCTTATCTAATACAATTCTATAGGATATTTTGAAGGCATGTGGTGGGCAGCATTTCTTATTAGAGTTTGACAAGGAAAACAAGGGAGTGGTTGAAACATGCAGTTTTGGAAAAGGAGATTCTAAAACTACCAAGTACTTTATTTTTAATCACATAGCATTTTTTAAAATACCAAAGTAACACTGGAGTAAGACATAAAATGTCTGTTTATTGATAGAGATTTTCCATTGATTTTAAAGTTTAATTATTTCAGTGATCTGGTTTAGACTCAATAATTTTCATAGATCAAGAGACCAAGGCTCAGCTAAGATCCTATCCCTCCTAAGTGATATAAGAGCCACATACAGAACAGCTGAGCACCTAGGCACCAAGAACTACCTAGAGATTTCTGAGGAATGAATATGCCTCTTCACCTCTCAAAAATCCTGTTGAACAGCTAAAATAAATATGAAATTACAGATTATACACCATGGCTCCAAAGCACATACATTGTTGGTGTGCTCCAAAAACTGGAAGCAGAGCCAAAATTAGAACCCAGATTTCATAAACCTTTGACCAATACTTTCTGCTGTAATATAATTTTCCAATATAAGAGGAAAAACATGTACTGCTTCAGCCTTTATACTAGAAGATAACAATAATTCTTTGAGGTAAAAATAAATGATCATTTCCCATTTTACAGGTAACAAAATGTAATCTCATGAATGGATAAACAAAATGTGGTATTTACATACAATGGAACATTATTCATTATGCAGCCTTAAAAAGGAAAGAATCCTGTCACATACTACAACATGGTGAACCTTGAGGACATTACGCTAAGTGAAATAATCCAATCAAAAAAAGCCAAATACTGGATAATTCCACTTATATGAGGTATCTAAATTAGTCAAATTTATATAAACAGGAAGTAGAATGGTGATTACTAGGGGCTGGAGAAACAGAGAAATGAGGAACTGTTGTATAATCGGTATAGAGTTTCAGATTTACAAGATGAGAAAATTCTGGATATTTGTTCCACAATAATGTGAATGTACATAACAACACTAAACTGTACACTTAAAAAATGGTTAAGGTGGTAAATTTTATGTTTTTTATCACAGTAAAAATAAATGCAATATCGATGACATATAAAACTGGTTAATAACTGGCAGTCAAGACTTGGATTGTGATTCAAAATCTTGTATTCTTTACCCCGGATTCCCCCGTGCCAACTATTTCCCCAATAATCTCTGCATGGCTGACCCTATAGCCTACATGACTGCAAACCTGTGGCAACCATGCATCAGCATTCCTGTGCAGGACAATCAGGAATGAGCACAGACAGGCCCTTGTAGAACAAAACCTGAGGAAGCAAAACTTCCATCTTGCCACACTTGGAACCCAATGTTCCAAGGAAAAACCTTAAAACTATCTTTTATTAACATTGCAAATAAGTGATCAGTATGGTGTGATCACAAAAATAGGCCATTGGTCCACTGACTTGACCATTTTATTCCCTTTTATAATGGCTACTTGCTGTCGTGGAGAAATAGCCATTGAAAGATAATGCTTGTTAGGCCCACAGCCATCTCCAGGAAATGAGGCCTGAGGACATGCTTTATTCCTGTGGTGAGAAAAAGTTAATTCTAACAGCCCTACACTCAAACCAACATTTTATCTGTTGGCATGTTTACAAGGAAAGTTGGAAATCAAATAAAGGATAATTGCTCATTCTCAACAGGATGTGGCAACTTTCATCTACGATCCTTTATTTTCAGGTTTTGGCGAGGCTTCCCAAATGAGCTAAATGAGGAATGATTCTGATGGAGGAATGATGTTAAGGCCTTAGTCTGTGTTCTTCCCAGATGCTAGATTAATTGCTATAATATAAACCCACAGCACAATGTGTTCTCCACTGATTTCATCCACTTATCTATGGGTCTGTCTGTGATGATTTCCACTAATAGCCAAACAGTGCCCTGAATAACTCACTGAGTTATGCAAGATTGGCCCAAATTTGAATAAAGTTTGTATCTGGTAAAGTTAAAATTTAAACTATTAGAATCATTCCAATAAATGCTGATGATTTTCTCCATTAGACAGTCAGAAGACACCACTGCTTAATCTTTCTTGAGTGCTTAGTAACCTCACTTTTGTTACCAGGATTCGTCTTTGGGATCCACAGGTTTTCTAATAAGGGAGTAGTTCATGGCATACCCTTCATGAGGACACAAAGTATTGCTACACTGTGTTTTTCATTTTCTTTTAAAGAAATTCCATTTATGATATCCAACTTCCCTTAGAAATTTTGCTTCAGTCCAGGAGGCTGAGCTAAAGGGAAACTTCTGTGGCATTCCTCAGCTACATTCAAAATCAGCTTTCTTGGGGTGTCTGGGTGGCTCAGTCATTAAGCTTCTGCCTTTGGCTCAGGTCATGATCCCAGGGTCCTGGGATCTAGCCCCGCATTGGACTCCCTGCTCAGCGGGAAGCCTGCTTCTCCCTCTCCCACTCCCCCTGCTTGTGTTCCTTCTCTTGCTTTGTCTCTGTCAAATAAGTAAATAAAATCTTCAAAAAAAAACAAAAAACAAAAAGGGGCACATGGGTGGCTCAGTCGGCTCAGGTCATGATCCCGGCATCCTGGAATTGAGCCCTGCATCAGGCTCCGTGCTCAACGGGGAACCTGCTTCTCCCTCTCCCTCTGCCTGCCTGTCTGCCTACTTGTGATCTCTCTCTGTCAAATAAATGGATAGAATCTAAAAAAACAACAACAAAGAACAAAAACAAACAAAAAAAATCAGCTTTCTTTTCCAATATTGACCCCTTGGCCCCTTATCTTTGGATCAAACAAGTGAGCTAAAATTCTTTTTAAAAATGAATCTCTTCCTTTTAAGAAATTCAATTCCGCAAATAAATACAACAATGCCACCCTGAGAGGTCCCTGCATACAAACACAAGACTTCTTTCTGAAAGCCTTCTACATAGGTATGCATGGGAGCACTGGGAGGCTAATGAGTTAAGACAAAGGAATCTAACAGCAGAAATTAGAATGTATCAAAAAGGAAAAAGACTGGAGGCAGGGAAGTAAGTTAGTAGGTCATAGTAATAGCTCAAGAAAATGAAGACTTGAATTAAAATAGTGACGATGGGAATGGAGAAAAATAGATGGATGAATGGACAGTCATAGAGATAAAATTGGCAGGCCTTGCCAAACTAGTAAATGTGAAATACAAAGAGTAGGAGGAATTTTATCAGAGAACTCTTCCTAAAGTGGAAGTAAGATCATATTCCTCACCAGCTACATCCCTGCAACACCTTCACAAAATACCTAGAGTCTCAACTGTATTTATTGACTTAAAAGGCTTAATATAATCTGGCCCCTGCCAACTTCTTCAATTTCACTGCTCTCCAACTTCATTGTTCTCCAATTTTTTTTTTTTTTTTATAGCTCCAGCATTACTGGATTTTCTTTCCCATCTCAGTTTTTATGCACTTCCTAGTCGTTTCTGCTCAGAATTCTTCCCCCAGACTTGCATGGCCATCATTTTCTCTCCACTGAGATCCCAACTGAGATCTCCCTCCACCTCCTCAGAGAAGTAATCACTGCTCCCCAGCAGCAATAACACATCCAGGCCTCAATAGTCACTCTACATCACCATATTTGTCCTCTCTAGAGTACCTATCAGTACCTGAAACTATCTTGTTTTTGACATGATTATTGTCTCTCTCTCTCCCTAGTGGAATGTCAGTTCCCTTGGGACAGGAATCCTTTTTATCACCAATGCCTACCATGTGATAGGCTCTCAAAGAATACTTACTGATCAACTGATATACATACACATACACACATACATATACATTTACATATGCGTATATGTGCATGTGCACACATGCCATATTTATAGATATACTCTATGGTAAAAAGTTATGGCTTGAAATTAAAACTATCAGACTCAGATAGCTTGTTTCTTCCAATTGAGATTCCGATGCTGATGTAAGAAGTATTAATTTATAAGTCTAATAATATAATCATTACATATTGAACTCTACAAAAGCTAAAAATACTTTTGATAGAGGAGAATATGATTGAGATAAATACTCATCTAGAAATAAATTTCTAAAGCACAGCATCTAAAGAGAAGGAAGCTGAATCTCAATTATAGCCCAAGAATTTATAAATCAAAAGTCATATTTTGGAGTCATTGAAAGAAGGGAGCCAGAATGCTCAAACCACCTATAATTATATTATTTTGCTGTATTATTAGGAAATAAAACTACTTTCTCTAGTAAGAGTGGTACATATATTTCAGATAAAACTACTTTTTGCAGAGGACCTTATTACCTCAACTAGCTCTGATGGAGTCTATTTTAGGAGGCAGAGGAAAGAACCTTCAGGTTCTATATGCCAAGCCATGCTTCCTTATATATATACATCACAGGGCTATCAAAAGGGTTAAATGAGTTAATGTTATTTTATATCAACTTTACCTACTTTCCATTTTCATATCATTTCTGATTTGAAGGTTCATTGAGGTTCCAACACGGATCACTCTGAGTCCTGCATATCATCAGCAGAGTTCCAGTGACCTCAATGATTACTTTGTATTAAAAGCAGCATTGGATGTGCTGGGGACATGGGGTAATTGATCATGACTGAACAAAATGAGTGCTACACACTACCCACATTTTCTTCCTAATTTAAAACTTAATCATTTGAAAACAATTATATCACTTGGGGAAAAAAAGGGCTCTTCTTCAAGGAAAATGTATTCCATCAAAAATGGACTCCAGGCAGGGACTCCTGGGTGGCTCAGTTGGTTAAGGGTCTGCCTTCTGCTCAGATCAGGAGCCCAGCATCCTGGAATCAAGTCCCGCATCAGGCTCCTTGCTCAGCAAGGAGCCTGCTTCTCCCTCTTCCTGCCACTCCCCATGCTTGCGCTCTCTCTCTCTCTGACAAATAAATAAATAAAATCTTAAAAAAAAAAATGGACTCCAGGCAATATAGCACAATTACTCATCAGATCTATAGATCTCACAACTAGGACCACACTTCCCAATGCTGCTGAAATGGGATGGCCACATCACAACAGTGACCAATCCTGTTACCTGCCCTTACCTTGCATCCTTGCCTGCAGGGCTTTCTCAGTGTTCTTTGAATTACTGAGGCTGTGGCAGCAATGGCATGAACAACATTAAATAGAGGAATGGTCCCTGTCTTCAGCGAGACTTCAATGAAAATAAGCCTCCTGAACTCTTTTTGATGGCACTTTCTATTTCAGCTCCAGAAAATATACACTACCCGGGGAAATATAACATATAATGAAACAACTTGAAGACAAGGTAGATTATTCCAGTGATGTAGCAATAACTTCAAATGAGCAAAAGATACAAGATTATTAAAGAAGCTTTTTTCAAAGAGTCACAGAAGTAACCACTTTGAGTATTTGATAATTATTTGAACCAAAATTCAATTCCATCATGGACCAGAAACACCATTTCATTAAAATAATATTACATGTGATGCTTTTGTGTAAGTTGTTAGTTTATCACATATCGAAAGTAAATATTACAGGTGATGCTTTTGTATAAACTGTTAGTTTATCACATATCAAAAGTAAAGCAGGAAAGTTAAAATTGTTTACAAAACAAAAATAAAATATTTCCTTTGTAAAATCTTTGCAGAGACAGGCATTTTATTCAAAAATATATTATTTCAAGTAAATTATTACAAAAGCAATTTATTTTTTAGGACAAAGAATTGTGGGAACGATAAAATAATTTAATACTTCTAAATTATTAGTGCCACTATCCTAATGTTATCTTCCACATGAATGTATATTTACATAATTTACATAATTCACATTTTCAGTATTATTATATTTCATCTAACATTACTCAAACATTTTCAATAGTTTTATATAATCTTTGCAATTTTCACAGCTCCATGCTATGTCATCTTTCCTCAAGCTTTTCTTTTCAAATATGTTACCCTTTTCTAATATGGTTTTGAAATATAGATCATATTCTTTTTTTATGTTTTAGAATGAACCTAAATATTTTAATATCATTCATATTAATATAACATACCTGGAGATATTACTTGTATAATTATTAATTCATAACCACATAATCAAGCACAAAATTTATTTTTATTCCCTTTATTTAAATAAACAATTCAATTGGGAACTCCCTGCCTTTCTGAAACTCATTTTCCCATTCCAAGCTCACTACTTTGTAATAAGTAGTAAGGTTTAGTATTTGCATAATAAACTTTTTACCTTTTATGTTCTGCTTTTGTTTAACAGATAAGTGAATGAGAAATAATTCATTTCATTTACTATGGTCATGTCAGTAAACATTAACCCATACACACATACACCCTTTATCATGTTATCTCTAAAATGATGGTTCTTTTCTTTTGTAATCTTAAGACCACATTCCAACAACCTCTCTAATCAAGTTTTCTTTTTCTCTTCTCCACATACCCAACTACCTCTCCTCAATTTCATTTTTCTTCTGGAATTCTAAGATTTCCTTTAGTAATAGCTACAAAAAAAAAGATATTTATGTAGTATTTTGAAAGTTTTTAAGTCATAGTATCTGTCTCAGTAGTCCTCACCTGTGAATGATAACACAGCTGAAGAGCTTTATTAGAATATACTCTTGGGGCTCCTGAGTGGCTCAGTTGGTTAAGCATCTGACTCTTGGTTTCAGCTCAGGTCATGATCTCAGGGTCATGAGATAGAGCCCCACATCAGGCTCCCAGGTCCACAAGGAGTCTGCTTGAGATTCTCTCCTTCTTCCTCTCCCTCACCCTCTGGACCTCCCCCGACTCACACACTTCCTTCTCCCCCCCTCTCTCTAAAATAAATAAAATCTTTAAAAAAAAAAAAGAATACATTTTTTCTTTAAATGTTTTACAGTTATTCCATTTTCGCTTTTACTGATCCGTGCAAAGAAGAAATCCAACATTTTATTGACTATTGTTCCTATGATGATCATTTGTTTTTTTCTGCATAAAAGCTTAACTGATGATTTCATATTTTAAGTTTAGTGACATTTAAAGAATATACATTGCTGGTGAGATAGTTATGTACTTGTTTTCTTAAGGATCCATGTTTAGACAATCTCATAAGCTTAGCCCAGCTACCCAGAAGAAATTAACTGATGAGCACAGATACCTACAAAAAGTGGCAGGGCTTTTATTAGGAACTAAGCTCTGGTTCTCTGTGTCAGTGAATGTATTTTCTCAAATACTTTGTATGGTTTGATTGTTTCTTTTATTCCCAACTTTTGCTCCATATCTTCCCAGCTTTTGTGAAATCAAGGAAATACCCTTAGAGGTAGAGGTCTACAGCTTTCTTTTTCTTAATCATGGAGAAGACAAAGGCAAGGGTGAGACATTTGGTTACACATCAGGGAGAAAAGACCCAGCTGCTAAAAAAGACCATCGATTAAACCATCCACAAATGAACAGACCAGTTTCTGCCAGACACATTGTCATAGGCAGAAATGCTTTCTTCGCTGCCAACGTGGCTTCTGTCGATTTTTTTCCTCTACTAGAGAAGAAGCTAGAATAGAGGGGCTGCCTAAAAGGTTGGTATGGTATGGTCACTAAAGCCACCTAAAATAGTCTTAAAAATTCATACATATGTCATCTCTTTTCTTCACAGAGAAAGTCTGAGTCAAGCACAGAGAAATTTCTGAAAAAGAGAAGACTACTACTTTTCAGTAGTGTAAGAAACCATAGCACTGCCTATTTCTGTCATCAAACAGATTAGAGGAAAAATTGAGCAAGAGGTCTCATGAGGTAATTGAGACATTTCTCTATAACTCAGATGACAAATTTTCAGTGTGACCTATAACGCTTTTCTGGAAGTCTTCTGAATTCCCTGAATACAAACCATGTTACAATCTAAATACAATGCACTTTGCCAAAGTTCCCAGAACTATAAGTTTTCAAGAAGAAACTGCAGGATCTCAGATGGATTTCCTTTTTAGTTCATCTAACCTCCTCTAACCAGCATAAGTTTTAACAACAATAACATGGATAGATCAAGCCAAAACATTTATTAGACCAAGTCACTTAGATATGTGTATTTCCCATATACTCAGTAGCAACTGAAGGTATCACTGAAGCAGAAAAAAAGATTAAAACATCATTCTAACTTTGGTTGAACCCAGTTTGGGGGTGAAAACTGTGACTGGAAGAGAGGAATAAAAGGAAGCTGGGGGGACCTGGACCTGAAGGAACTGGGGAGAGAAAGGAGGTCCAGTAAAGGAAAGGGACCTTTGGCCCCAAGACCCAGAGGGTAAGTGAAAGCTCAGTACTTGAAGGTGCTTGAGGGTGAATTTGCGAATTATTGTCTGAGAACCACTCATTGTCCAACAGTCCTGAATACTTTTAAGTGTCCCCCAGTGGAGACATAAATGTCTTGTATTAGGGTGGGAGCTTAAAGAGAATATCTTTCCCCTGTTTAAGGTGGGTAGAAATTAATACTACTTAAAAATCTTCCTAAAGGGGTGACTGAGTGGCTCAGTCATTAAGGGTCTGCCTCCGGCTCAGGTCATGATCCCAGGATCCTGGGATTGAGCCCCGCATTGGGCTCCCCGCTCCACGGGAAGCCTGTTTCTCCCTCTCCCACTCCCCCTGTTTATATTCCCTCTCTCACTGTCTCTCTCTCTCTCTCTGTGTCAAATAAATAAATAAAATCTTAAAAAAAAAAAAATCTTCCTAAGAGTAGAAGCAACTATGGACAAATTGCTACATTTTCAAACACATATAAACATTTTTCATGGTTGAAACTTTATTGTATATAGATTTTGTGTACTTTATTGAACATAATAAACACCTTTTCTCATTATTAAAATTTCTTACTAAACAGCATGCTTAATGGCCATATAATGTTCTATCCCATCAATTACTAAAACTATCCCATTTGGCTATCAACAAACATAAAAGGTTGAGATGAATATTTTAAGACATAAATACTGGAAGATTTCTCCAAGGTAGGTTTTGGAAATTTAATTACTGGTAAGAGAGATTATACAATTTTATGACTTTTAATGCATATTGCTAAAATGCTTTCTAGAAGAGTCTTTAGAAATTCTTCTTCCATCAGGATTTATGTGAATGACCTTATCCCATCAACATAATCAGGGAGTACCAGTTTTTTTTTAATATTTTTAAAAACTAAAATGATATTTCTTACAGTTTTAATTTATAATTATTTATTCATGAGATGGAGTATTTTTCATAGATTCATTATATGGATGTATATTTTTTGACATGTTTCTATACTCAGAATCTCTTATCAATTTATGTGAGTATATCATATATTGAAGGATAGAAATTCTTTGCCTATTTTTTGTTACAAATATTGTCCCATTTATTGTTCAAACTTTAATTTTATGACAGCTCTACATTAAAGAATTTTTTATTCCTTGACATTTTCTTTTTGATTCCTTCCATTAAATACAGAGACCAAATAAACACCTAAATAATCCTTACCCACACAGAGATCAAATAAATAAATACCTCAATTAAATAATAGGCTTTACTATTTTTTTCATTTTGTAACTTAATTTACCTGGATTTTTTTTTGATGTATTACAGTTAATACACTGTATAACAAACCACCCCAGGACAACTCATCTCTGTTCCAAGTGGGGGGCAGTGAGGCAGCTAAGGAGACACACTACCAGGATCCAGTTTTCAAAGGATTTGCTACCAAGTTATGGTTTATGCAGTCAGCAGACCCCTCCAGCTGTCAGCTCCTTCAGAGTCCACCTCAGGCACAGAAAACTACTTCATCTGAGGTCACATCCTTTCCAGAACAGCTCACACCTGATGACTGAGGAAGACAGGAACATAAAGGTCCAGCCATTTTATTTCTACTCTGAACAGATTTGATGAGCAAAGCTCACCATAGAGCTTCACACTTCATTGGCAAAAGCTTTGTCAGACCTTTACTGCAATTTAGATTCTTCCTCTGCCCAAACCCCCCCACTTACAAAGGTGCTGAAGTCTACTAACCACCTGCATCACTAACTCCTTCTCAATATTTGCTTCTAGAGAACCTAACCAGCAGTAGGCAGCTCAACTGGGTGTGGAAGATACTCTTTTAAGATGGCTTACCCCTGTGGCAGATAAATTAAGGTGGCTTAGTAACAGAGAGCTCAGCTGGACCTGAGGACTAAGAGCTCTAATTTCTCTTCATGTGGGAATCTCTACAGGGATGTTTGGGCTTCTTATGGCATGGTAGTTCGTTTTTATAAGGTACAATTTGAAAATGCATATTCTCTTTTTATAAGGTACAAAGCTGAAATATTTTTCATCACTGTATCAATTATATTGTCCAAAATCTCTATAAATTTTTTGGCTGCTTTGAATAAAACCGGGAATTTTTACTTTTTAGCTTTAGAATTTATTTAATATATATACATTCCCCACTAATGAAAGCCATCTGATGACAAACCGAGCCCCTTTACATTATACTATAAAACTACAGTAAAACTGTGTTTATGGTATTTTTCTCCAGTTACATAATTTATTTAAAATCCTCACCTCTGTTAAACAATAACTTTAATGAGTTAATGGCAGAGAATGAATCTTTTTATTGCATATTTAACACTCAATATAAATTTTCCACAATAGGCATGTGGGTTTTTGTAATTGTTATGAATCTTTGAAATCCCATAGCATGTGTAACTGAAATCACATGAATATTCAGCAATAGAGCTACATACAGGTTGACAGTATAGGAATACTACTCTTAATACACTAGAGGTATTACAAGGACAAGAATGACGTCTCTCTTCTTCACATGGGAACAACTCCCCAGTATGGTGATTGTCATATTATTATGGTTAAAAACACAGAGAATACTTTATCTGCATTATAACCAATATCATACTTCAGAATTTGAGATCTCAGCTTGCAGATACTGTCATTACTTATGAAGAGACTTAATAGGCATAATACTTTCAGGAATCTTTCAGGGAAGATTCACAGAATTGAAATATCAATGGCATTTTATATTTCTTTAACTCATACTTTCCAAGTTATCTCATAAAATTATATCATTTAACATGAGATAGACTTCAAGCATAAATGTTGCCTACTATACTCCTTTTTAACATATCCTGGGGAAAATACCCTGTTTTTAAAAAGGTGCTATGTTGCTAACTCATGGTGGCTTATGTAATTCATTGACTTTTAGATGTTTTTCAGAGGTACTCGGATCTAGCTCCTCATTACTCATTTTACATTTTATGATGTGGTTTTTGTTCTTTGAGTGTACTAGTGAAAATCCTTATATTTGTTCTTGCTCATCAAGGTCATTTTATTCTATTCCCAGTCTCCAGGGGGCTGATGCTTTGGCCCACCACCACCCCTGCACTCCACCCTAACTTATCATCAAGATGTTCTTTCATGTAAAACCTAATGAAGGTTTGTCAGCCTAACAATGTCTTTGAAATACCTGCTGGGTACACAGCACAGTACTCAAGTTAAAGGAAAATACAAAGAATACAAAGGATACAGTTCAGCTCTTAAAAGACTGTCACTTGAGATGAAGAGAATGACAGAAGTTGAAGCATATTTTCCCAAGGCAACTTCTTCCATTGTGTCCAAGTGCAGATTCCCAGTGAAAACTGAGTATACATTAAATGTGAAGAAATTAGTGGAATCATATGTGATCTGTCAGGCGAGATCAAAATGCATATCACTGATGAGGGTGTTGAAACCAGAGCAGGACTAATCCCTTTCTTAAAAGCTTATTGGGATGCCTGGGTGGCTCAGTTAGTTAAGTGTCTGCCTTTGGCTCAGGTAGTAATCCCAGGGTCCTGAGATCAAGCCCCAAGTCATCGGGCTCCCTTCCCAGCAGAGAGTCTGCTTCTCCCTCTCCTTCTGCCCCTCCCCCACTCATATACGCATGCTCTCTTTCCCTCTCAAATAATTTTTTTAGAAAAAAGCTTCTTATTAAGCCCCCTTTCATTTTGACTCTGAACAATAAGTTCAATCCTTTTTGTCCAAAGCCTACACAACTGTGCATCTATAAAATTGTTCTTCAAATTCCTCATATGCTATAGAAAACATGCATATATACATTATATGTTACATATATATTAATATGTATATATAAACTAAAGTGGATAAGTTAGGAGAAATCAAGTAAGAATTAATTATGAAAATTTCCATATACTATCCTATACACTAGGATAAATTATATAATATTGACACATTCTATATAACAATTAGCTGTAATTTAGGCATCTGGAATGTTTAAAAAAAAATCTAACAGTGCTTATCCTGATGAGGTTCCTGAGATGCCTCTTCCAGCTTAGAAGTCAATAACTGCATTTTCATGTGCCAAATTCTGTTAAAGATTTAATTCCTAAGCAAGTTAACTCCCAGGCTATATAGTTTAGAATTTGGAACTGTTCTCACCTCTAAGACAGAAGCCAGCTAGTTCTCACTGGATTATACACTGCATATCAATCTGTGAATAAAGGTTCTGTGGCCAGGTAAGTCTGGAAACACTAGATAGGATACTTTCCCCTTCGAGAACTTCAGCGTTAAAGGCTCTGATAAGCATCTCAGTTTTTAAAAAAATGTATTTGACTCTGTTTAGCCCAGTATTTTCCAAACCTCTTTGGCCAAAGAACTCCATTTAATATAATAACTGCTGACATCCTGCAGAAATAGAGTTCTAAAGAATATTCATAGGAAAATATTGATCTATCAGAACTCCACTTAATAAATACTAAGTATGCATTTTCTTCATGAAGTTAGTGTTTTTTATCTATGCCATGTAGGCAATTAAGATGAGTTAGGCATCACCTGTGTCTTCAAGAAACTTTCAAAGAGGTAGAGGAAATGGGAGTTTAAAAGCTAACTGCATTCTCAAGCAGAAAAAGTGCAGTACCATAGTAGAGGCCCAAAAGAACATGCAGTTGGATTCCAAAGAAAGAAATAAGTCCTTCTTATGAGGGTCAGGGAAAGCTTGAGAATGAGATCAGTGAAAGCTTCAAAAACAATGTGGAATTAGGGATCTGCCTTGCAGGAAGATAAGATTTTGCTATGTGTGGGAAGGTGGTCCTACATGGAGATGATACCAAAAGGAAAAGCCAAGAGGTTTTGGAAGGGTTGAAGAGCAGATGTACTGGAATGTGCACAGAAGGGCATGAAGTACAAAACTAAACTGAATTAAGGTCAGATTGTTCTGGCACCCAATTTTCATTTTAATGAGCACCTTATATATAGCAGTGACTAGTTGGAATAGCAATACAATTGAAATCAAGACTGACTGTGTAAGCATAGTAGGTCAATAATTAAATCAAGATTTCCAACACATTTTGATAAAATTTTATGACAGGCAAAAAACAAAAATCTTTAAGAGCATGGAAACTTTGTACCAAACACAGTGTCAAGATAATGCAGCCTAGAGAAATTCATAGTTGAAAAATAGAATGCTGAACTTTATTCTGTCAACCATGGGGAGATATCTAAATTGTTTATTTTTCAAGGGGCAATTGGATCAGATCTCTCTTTTCAGAAGAACTCGGGGTCCATATTAAAAACAGATTGGCAAAACAGACAGTAGGCAAAAGACCCAGTTAGGAGTAAGCTATTGCATTACCTAGTAATGTTTATAAGCACCAAAGTTAGGGCAGGGTCAGCAACTGAGGAGAGGAGCAGATATAAAAGAAGCTCAACATATAACCAATTAGATGCAGAGTTACAGAAAAGGTGAAAAAATATTTTCCAATTTCCCATCTGAGATAATCAATTAAAGAGTTAATTTATTTCTACAAATACATCAGAACAATATATCAGTAGACAAGGAATACAAATGTTCAAAAGATGCATTAATCACCTAGTTTCATTCAGAGATTTTCTCTCTCTCTCTCTCTCTCTCTCTCTCTCTCTCACACACACACACACAGAGAGAGAGAGAGAGAGACATACCCTTCTGTATAAACAGTTACTATAATCCAGAGTAGACATTCTGATCATGATGAAGCAGAAGAAAACACTATAGTGGTTTCAATGAAATGCCCCCAACAAGTTTTATTATCTCTGACCTTTTATCAAAACTCCATGATGCTCACTAGATATCTTTACCTAAGAATATTTTCCTAACAAATACCATCAACTGATCATTGCCCAGCAATTCCTAGGTATGTTTGATTTTGTGAATATCTTAACTTTGTAGAATATTTTATAATATGTTTCATTATCAACTTTTCTGTCTTCATTCAATTTTTTCTGTTAAATATATACATATTTAGACTCTTGTGATCTCTTACATGTAAACCATTTCTTCTTTCTACTCTACTAACCATGAATATTAATTCATTTAATGAATATTTGTTATTATAATTCACTAGAAGTACAAAATCTATCTATTTTACAACTTTCTTTTGGAATCAGACACTTTAATTTGCTTAATCATAATAGTGGTTTTAGGATATCAAGGGTCAGAAATCTGTTGAAATCAGAACTACACAAGTTAATGCTTGTAAAGGCACAGCCTCTGACATATAATCAGTCCTTAGGTGTTCACTATCCCCTATTCAAGACTATACTAAGCAACTAAGCACGCTTTAAGCCCTCTGCCAAGGGTAGGGTTTCTTTCAACACTCAAATATCCAGGAAACCAGAGGTGGCATAACTGATCTGAACAAAGAGGCATTCACAGCAGAGTTTGCCTAAAGCTGGTTGTTAAACTCCATGTACACAACTAAACAACCACATTAGAGGTCAAATGACCCTTTTTTACTTCCTTATCAAGACAGAAATAGTAGACCCGAGGTGATAGCTAATCATAAGTCTCTTACCTCATTTAGAACATTAAGAGGTAATTCCATCTCTATTCCCTGACAAAAAAACGTTAACCATCAAGTAAGCATAATTCCTGAGTAAAAAGGGATTTCTTCTAGGATTTTGGCAGGCATTACGGTTTCCCATCTCTTACTACAATATGTGTAATTCAGTCTTCTGGGAAGGGGCACACACAGTTTTGCAACACCTTGCTTATGAATAATGGTGCCATTTCTTTTTTTTTAATTTTTTTATTGTTATGTTAATCACCATACATTACATCATTAGTTCTTGATATAGTGTTCCATGATTCATTGTTTGTGCATAACACCCAGTGCTCCACGCAGAATGTGCCCTCCTTAATACCCATCACCAGGCTAACCCATCCCCCCACCCCCTCCCCTCTAGAACCCTCAGTTTGTTTTTCAGAGTTCATCGTCTCTAATGGTTCGTGCCCCCTCCGACTTACTCCCCTTTATTCTTCCCCTCCTCCTATCTTCTTTTTATTTTGTCCTAACATATCTTGCATTATTTGTTTCAGAAGTACAGATCTGTGATTCAAAAGTCTTGCACAATTCACAGCGCTCACCATAGCACATACCCTCCCCAATGTCTATCACCCAGCCACCCCATCCCTCCCACCCCACACCACTCCAGCAACCCTCAGTTTGTTTCCTGAGATTAAGAATTCCTCATATCAGTGAGGTCATATGATACATGTCTTTCTCTGATTGACTTATTTCACTCAGCATAACACCCTCCAGTTCCATCCACATGGTTGCAAATGGCAAGATCTCATTCCTTTTGATGGCTGCATAATATTCCGTTGTGTATATATACCACACCTTCTTTATCCATTCATCTGTTGATAGACATCTTGGCTCTTTCCACAGTTTGGCTATTGTGGACATTGCTGCTATAAACATTGGGGTGCACATACCCCTTCGGATCCCTACATTTGTATCTTTGGAGTAAATACACAGTAGTGCAATTGCTGGATCCTTTGGTAGCTCTATTTTCAACTGTTTGAGGAACCTCCCTACTGTTTTCCAGAGTGGTTGCACCAGCTTGCATTCCCACCAACAGTGTAGGAGGGTTCCCCTTTCTCCACATCCCCACCAAAATCTGTCGTTTCCTGACTTGTTAATTTTGGCCATTCTGACTGGTGTGAGGTGGTATCTCATGGAGGTTTTGATTTGGATTTCCCTGATGCCGAGCAATGTTGAGCACTTTTTCATGTGTCTGTTGGCCATTTGGATGTCTTCTTTGGAAAAATGTCTGTTCATGTCTTCTGCCCATTTCTTGATTGGATCATTTGTTCTTTGGGTGTTGAGTTTGATAAGTTCTTAATAGATTATGGATACTAGCCCTTTATCTGATATGTCATTTGCAAATATTTTCTCCCATTCTGTTGGTTGTCTTTTGGTTTTGTGGACTGTTTCTTTTGCTGTGCAAAAGCTTTTTATCTTGATGAAATCCCAGTAGTTCATTTTTGCCCTGGCTTCCCTTGCCTTTGGCGATGTTTCTAGGAAGAAGTTGCTGTGCCTGAGGTCGAAGAGGTTGCTGCCTGTGTTCTCCTTTAGGATTTTGATGGACTCCTGTCTCACGTTTAGGTCTTTCAACCATTTGGAGTCTATTTTTGTGTGTGGTGTAAGGAAATGGTCCAGTTTCATTCTTCTGCATGTGGCTGTCCAATTTTCCCAACACCATTTGTTGAAGAGACTGTCTTTTTTCCATTGGACATTCTTTCCTGCTTTGTCAAAGATGAGTTGACCATAGAGTTGAGGGTCCATTTCTGGACTCTCTATTCTGTTCCATTGATCTATGTGTCTGTTTTTGTGCCAGTACCATACTGTCTTGATGATGACAGCTTTGTAATAGAGCTGGAAGTCCGGAATGGTGATGCCGCCAGCTTTGCTTTTCTTTTTCAATATTCCTCTGGCTATTCGGGGTCTCTTCTGGTTCCATACAAATGTTAGGATTATTTGTTCCATTTCTTTGAAAAAGGTGGATGGTATTTTGATGGGGATTGCATTGAATGTGTAGATTGCTCTAGATAGCACTGACATCTTCACAATGTTTTTTCTTCCAATCCATGAGCATGGAACCTTTTTCCATTTCTTTTGTCTTCTTCAATTTCTTTCATGAGTATTTTATAGTTTTCTGAGTACAGATCCTTTGCCTCTTTGGTTAAATTTATTCCTAGGTATCTTATGGTTTTGGGTGCAATTGTAAATGGGTTCGACTCCTTGATTTCTCTCTCTTCTGTCTTGTTGTTGGTGTATAGGAATGCCACTGATTTCTGTGCATTGATTTTATATCCTGCCACTTTACTGAATTCCTGTATGAGTTCTAGCAGTTTTGGGGTGGAGTCTCTTGGGTGTTCCACATACAGTAGCCTATCATCTGCAAAGAGTGAGAGTTTGACTTCCTCTTTGCCGATTTGGATGCCTTTGATTTCTTTTTGTTGTCTGATTGCTGTGGCTAGGACTTCTAATACTATGTTGAATAGCAGTGGTGAGAGTGGACATCCCTGCCGCATTCCTGACCTTAGGGGAAAAGCTCTCAGCTTTTCCCCATTGAGAATGATAGTTGCTGTAGGTTTTCCATAGATGGCTTTTATGATATTGAGGTATGTACCCTCTATCCCTACACTCTGAAGAGTTTTGATCAAGAAAGGATGCTGTACTTTGTCAAATGCTTTTTCTGCATCTATTGAGAGGATCATATGATTCTTGTTCTTTCTTTTGTTAATGTATGTATCACGTTGATTGATTTGCGGATGTTGAACCAGCCTTGCAGCCCAGGGATAAATCCCACTTGGTCGTGGTGAATAATCCTTTTAATGTACTGTTGGATCCTATTTGCTAGTATTTTGGTGAGCATTTTTGCATCCATGTTCATCAAGGATATTGGTCTGTAGTTCTCCTTTTTGATGGGGTCTTTGTCTGGTTTTGGCATCAAGGTAATGGTGGCCTCATAAAATGAGTTTGGAAGTTTTCCTTCTATTTCTATTTTTTGGAACAGTTTCAGGAGAAAAGGTATTAATTCTTCTTTAAATGTCTGATAGAATTCCCCTGGGAAGCCATCTGGCCCTGGGCTTTTGTTTGTTGGGAGATTTTTGATGACCGGTTCAATTTCCTTAGTAGTTATAGGTCTGTTCAGGTTTTCTATTTCTTCCTGGTTCAATTTTGGTAGTTGATACATCTCTAGGAATGCACCCATTTCTTCCAGGTTATCTAATTTGCTGGCATAGAGTTGCTCATAATATGTTCTTATAATTGTTTGTAGTTCTTTGGTATTGGTTGTGATCTCTCCTCTTTCATTCATGATTTTGTTGATTTCGGTCATTTCTCTTTTCTTTTTGATAAGTCTGGCCAGGGGTTTATCAATCTTGTGAATTCTTTCAAAGAACCAGCTCCTAGTTTCGTTGATCTGTTCTACTGTTCTTTTGGTTTCTATTTCATTGATTTCTGCTCTGATCTTTATTATTTCTCTTCTCCTGCTGGGTTTAGGCTTCATTTGCTGTTTTTTCTCTAGCTCCTTTAGGGGTAGGGTTAGGTTGTGTATTTGAGACCTTTCTTGTTTCTTGAGAAAGGCTTGTATTGCTATATACTTTCCTCTCAGGACTGCCTTTGCTGTATTCCAAAGATTTTGAACAGTTGTGTTTTCATTTTCATTGGTTTCCATGAATTTTTTTAATTCTTCTTTAATTTCCTGGTTGACCCATTCATTCTTTAGTAGGATGCTCTTTAGCCTCCATGTATTTGAGTTGTTTCCGACTTTCCTGTTGTGATTGAGTTCTAGTTTCAAAGCATTGTGGTCGAAAATATGCAGGGAATAATCCCAATCTTTTGGTACTGGTTGAGACCTGATTTGTGACCTAGGATGTGATCGATTCTGGAGAATGTTCCATGGGCACTAGAGAAGAATGTGTATTCCGTTGCTTTGGGATGGAATGTTCTGAATATGTCTGTGAAGTCCGTTTGGTCCAGTGTGTCATTTAAAGTCTTTATTTCCTTGTTGATGTTTTGCTTAGATGATCTGTCCATTTCAGTGAGGGGGGTGTTAAAGTCCCCCACTATTATTGTATTGTTGTCCATGTGTTTCTTTGCTTTTGTTATTAATTGCCTTATATAATTGGCTTCTCCCACGTTAGGGGCATAGATATTTACAATTGTTAGATCTTCTTGTTGGATAGACCCTTTAAGTAGGATATAGTGTCCTTCCTCATCTCTTATTACAGTCTTTGGCTTAAAATCTAATTTGTCTGATATAAGGATTGCCACCCCAGCTTTCTTTTGGTGTCCATTAGCATGGTAAATGGTTTTCCACTCCCTCACTTTCAATCTGGGGGTGTCTTTGGGTCTAAAATGAATCTCTTGCAGACAGCATATTGATGGGTCTTGTTTTTTAATCCAATCTGATAGCCTGTGTCTTTTGATTGGGGCATTTAGCCCATTTACATTCAGGGTAACTATTGAAAGGTATGAATTTAGTGCCATTGTGTTGCCTGTAAGGTGACTGTTACTGTATATTGTCTCTGTTCCTTTCTGATCTGTGCTGCTTTTAGTCTCTCTCTTTGCTTAGAGGACCCCTTTCAATATTTCTTGGAGGGCTGGTTTCGTGTTTGCAAAGTCCTTTAGTTTTTGTTTGTCCTGGAAGCTTTTTATCTCTCCTTCAATTTTCAATGAGAGCCTAGCTGGATATAGTATTCTTGGCTGCATATTTTTCTCGTTTAGTGCTCCGAAGATATCATGCCAGTCCTTTCTGGCCTGCCAGGTCTCTGTGGATAGATCTGTTGCCAATCTAATGTTTCTACCATTGGAGGTTACATATCTCTTCTCCCGAGCTGCTTTCAGGATTTTCTCTTTGTCTCTGAGACTCCTAAGTTTTACTATTAGATTTCGGGGTGCTGACCTATTTTTATTGATTTTGAGAGGGGTTCTCTGTGCCTCCTGGATTTTGATGCCTCTTTCCTTCCTCACATTAGGGAAGTTCTCTGCTATTATTTGCTCCTATATACCTTCTGCCCCTCTCTCTCTTTCTTCTTCTTCTGGGATCCCAATTATTCTAATGTTGTTTCGTCTAATTGTATCACTTATCTCTTGAATTCTGCCCTCGTGATCCTGTAGTTGTTTATCTCTTTTTCTCAGCCTCTTTATTTTCCATCATTTGGTCTTCTATATCGCTGATTCTCTCTTCTGCCTCATTTATCCTGGCCATTAGTGACCCATTTTTGATTGCACCTCATTAATAGCCTTTTTGATTTCGACTTGGTTAGATTTTAGTTCTTTTATTTCTCCAGAAAGGGTTTCTCTAATAACTTCCACGCTTTTTTCAAGCCCAGCTAGTATCTTTAAAGTCATGATTATGAACTCTAGGTCCGACATCATACTAATGTCAGTATTGAGTAGGTCCCTGGCTGACTGTACTATCTCTTGTTCTTTTTGCTGAGGTGTTTTTTTTCGTCTTGTCATTTTGTCCAGAGGAGAATAGATGAATGAGAGAACAAAATGCCAACAGGTTAAGAACGTCCCCAGCAAATATACTCTATACAAATCAGAAAAGACCTGAAACTGGGGAAATAAAAGGGAAGGAAAGAAAAAAGAAAGAGAAAAGAAAGAAAGAAAAAAAAAAAGAAGAAGATTAAAAACAAAAACAGAACAATACAAAAAAAAAACGAATATGATCAAATATGATTAGGTTAGTGCACAGATCAGTGCCATAGACTAGATTTTGGGCGTATTTTGGTCTGTTAGAAAAAAGTGCCTCCTAAAATTTTAAAGGAAGAAAGACTTATATATGTACAAAATAAGGGTTAATACAATGAAGGGACGGAAGATGACTGTAAAGATGAAAATTATAAAAGATTTTATAAAAGGAATTGATACAATAAGAAGTTTGAAAAAAGAAAGAAGATTTAAAAAAAAAAGGGAGAGAATGTGATCAGGCAGGAGACTAGAACAAAGCCATACACTAGCGATTTAGGGTATATTTTGATCTGTTAGAAGAAACTGTATCTCAAAATTTTAAAGAGAGAACAACTTATATATATATGCCAAAAATAAGGGTAACTACTATGAAGGGATAAAATATGACTCTAAAAATGAAAAATAATGTTTTTTTAAAAAAGGTGATTGATAAAATGGTTGAAAAAGGGAAAAAGAGAAATTTAAAAAAAAACAGTTAAAAAAATTAACTTTGAAAAACTAATGAATCATGGTAAAAAAAGCCATGAATTCTATGTGCAGTATTCCCCTAGCGCTGGAGTTCTGCCGTTCTCCTTGATCGGTAAACTTGGTCTTGGCTTACTGGCTGTTCCTGCTGGTCTTCTGGGGGAGGGGCCTGTTGCCGTGGTTCCCAAATGTCTTTGCCGGAGGCGGAATTGCCCCGCCCTTGTCGGTCCAGGCTAAGCAAGCTGCTCAGGTTTGCTCTCAGGAGCTTTTGTTCCCTGCAAGCTTTCCGTACAGCTTTGGAGGAGGACAGTGAAAATGGCGGCCTCCCAATCTCCGCCCCAGAGGAGGCAAGAACTCGGGGCTCCACTCCTCAGTGCGCCCCCAGAGAAAAGCAGTCAGTCACTCCCATGTCCCCGGTCTCTGGCCGCACCCCGTGCTCACCCGGCCTGTGACCGAGCGTTTCTATCTCTGGCACCTGACCCCGTGTGGAGTCTCCAAACCCAGCAGATCCCTGCGGTGCGCTCCCGTGCCACTCCTCCCCGGGGGAGGGAGGGGAGTCTCCCCGGCTCTGCCGCTTGTTGGGTCCCTGCTGGAGGATCAGTGGCCCGACTGGGCCGCGGATCACGGTTTATGGCAACCCTGAGTTGAGAGCCCGTGCCTCGGCTCCGTCTCTGCAGCCGGCTTCCCCTGCTCCGATACCTGGGAGCTCTGCCGCACTCAGGCACCCCTGGTCTTTCTGTGACCCCAAGGGTCCTGAGACCACACTGTCCGGGGAGGGTTCCACCCCCCGCTTAGCCACTGCAGCGACGTCCCTCCGCGGAGCCGACTTCTAAAAGTTCCAATTTTGTGCTCTGCAGCTCTATCACTTGCCAGAAGCGGCCGACGGAGGCCCCCTCCCCCGCCATCTATCCTCCCGAATATCGCCTCGGATTCACTTCTCCGCACGTCCTACCTTCCGGTAAGTGGTCGCTTCTCTGTTCAGAGAGTTGTTGCTACTCTCCTCTTCGATCTCCTGTTGAGTTCGTAGGTGTTCAGAATGGTTTGATCCCTATTCAGCTGAATTCCTGAGATAATGGCCCCATTTCTATTGTGACTTATGAGAACCAAGAATTGCCTTATGCCAATGTTAAAGAGCTCCTCGCCCTTTAGATTTTCTGAAAGATTTTCTATCACATTCTACACCCTTGATTCTTCCTATCAACTGGATCAAATGAATGTAGTAGTTTCTGAAAAGTCATTCGCCTTCATTCAAAGTTAAATAGAAGTAAGGTGTATGGGCTAGGCACTGCCTGCCTTGCCAAGAGCTAACAACCACCTAGTAATCATGAAAAATAATGAAAACCCAAAACTGTGAACACATTTAGATTTTCCTCAGTGGTACAGAAACCATCAATAATACATTTCCCATTGGTCAAGAATATGTGAAATACATTTCTTGTCTGTTTTAATTTAAGGATCTCTACCTGGTCTTCAATTAATTTTTTTTCTAATATTAAATAAGATGGAACCATTTTAGTTTGATCAAACTGATCAAGTTCACAAATTAAGGAAGATTCCAATGTATCTCATTGTCTTTCAAGGATGATAATTTGATCCTTGATAAGCTTTGTCCCCCAAAAGGTATATTCCTTTGTGAGAGGGCCTTTAAAAAGTAAACAAAGTTAGGGTCTTGGTGTCCTTGTATGCTGGAGGCCTTATTAAACTTCTTTGAATTGTTTAAATCGTTATTCCTGGTGAGCTAATTCAGTGATAGAACTCAGTCTTGTTTCCCCTCTTAGAGCTCTATGAGAGTGATTCAAATTATTTCTATGGTCATGTGTCCCAGTTTATAACTGCTGTCCTTTAAGAGAGGATGGCTTGTTTGACATTTTGGCTAATATAGTCACATGGTTCAATGAAGGTGCCTCAGGGGCTGCTATGGAGGGAGAAAGGCAAAAAGGGAAAGAGGGGCAGAGGGAATGAAGGGAGGGCAGGAAGTGGGAGATGGACAGGTTCTCATCTTTTTTAGCAGAGTAGATTTTCAGGTAAACTGTTGGAAAAAAAGATTCTGAGAATGAAATGGTATGTAGGTCCATTTATAGGAAGAATATATCTCCATGGCCCCTTCTAGTTCTAATGCCTGATTATTCCGTAGTTTTGTGATACTCTCTCTAGCCTGTGATTCTCAGAGTAGCATGGGAAAACACGTGTTTCCAACGTTATCTGTATAATTCCATAGTCTGCTTCTTTCATCTGGGTATTTACCAACTGGTCTTTTCAGTTAATGGTTGTGTGTGTGTGTGTGTGTGTGTGTGTGTGTATTAACATATATAAAATATTCATATATATAGAGAGAAAATATTATCTTTTTTATGATGAAAGAAATATGAGTTCTATTCTTTCACATCTTAGGCATTTGCCATTATTCAGTTTCAAAAAAGGGATTGTGTCCCTGGAGTGATTTAAAGTACTTTCTTAAGTAACCTTAGATATAGAGGATCCAGATATGAACATTTGAATGGAACTAATGTAATTAGGATACATTTACACTTTCTTCCCTGTTGCTGCCCTGAGGCCCAGAGCCATGTCTGGTCTAGTCTAGACTACAGATTTCAGCTCTTCCTGCTAAAAATATTAAAGTCTTTTTAAGCATTAAAAATCTTTAGGGTATTGTTATTGGCTCTTTTTCACTTATTAAGAAGAAAATATATTCCCTTATTATTTTTCTTTATGGAGTGGCCTACTTGCAAGTAACAAGTTCCTCAAAGCTGCAGAAGTTCAATTCATGTGTGGATGATCAGTTTTAGCAATGTTATAGAAGGAATCCCTGTATTAAATAATAAATTTTACTTAATCACTAAGATCCCATTTATCTTATAATTCTATTATCCATCTTTTAGTTCTGGAAGTTCAAAAGCTCCCACTTTCTCTCCATACGTTGCAACTCTTTTCTCACTCAGGTATTAAAACTCTATAATTTTATACTTTATATTTATGAGGAATGTATTTATATTCCTCATTGAACATCAAGCCTAGCTCCTATTACATCTACTTTTTTCTGAATTCTTTTTTTAAGTCAACTTTCTATGCCATGCGGTATAATATTAGATTTTTCTAACATCCTTAATATTGTTTTCTTTATTTTCTTGGAATTTTTTACCCTAATGTATTCTTTCTCATGAGAACCACATGATAATGTGGACAAGCCCATGAGATATGCTGGGAACTTTGCCAAGCAGACTGAAACAACTAACTTGTTCTGAGAATAACTGAGTAGCATAAAGCTGGGCCCTTGTGCCAGGTATGCAAAAAGTCATGATATACTCCAACTTCTTTTTTTTTTTAATTTTATTATGTGATGTTAATCACCATACATTACATCATTAGTTTTTGATGTAGTGTTCCATGATTCATTGTTTAACAGCATTTGCAGGATATTATCTGGGTATGAGGCTAGAGATACAAAGCAATAAACAATACTCAAAATTGGGTGAATGTTGTCACCCCAATTGTGAAAAATAAATTATTTCTGAACAAGTCCTCAGCCAACTACAGAAAGTACTAGAAATAGATTTATTTCAATGGCAAGCATCAAGAAGTGTGTTAAGACAATAGCTAAAAATGAAGGACTCTCATCCTAGCTGGAAACCATGGAAAGTACTCTCATGAAGGCAGCAGCAGTACAGGAAAACTGTGATGTTGGGCAGAAGAGATACCAGGGTCACCCCAGGTATAATGAATATGGTCTATCTTAATTCCAGTCAAGCATCTAATGCGCATCATGTATGCCCTGCCCTGTTAAAACTGACTCTGAGCATTGCTCATGTCTGAGCCTGGGATGAAAAACATCTGTGACTATAACTTTGCAAAATGTTTTAAAAAATGGATTGAAAGTCTGCCCTATAATTTCACATGTTTGCCAAAATCAGCTTTCTAAACACTCATTTTATTTTTCAGGATTTTTTTAGGCCTTCTCTCAGAATCTCTAATTCTGCCAATTCATGATTGCTTATCTGAAGATTATGTTCCAATTTTAAATCCTCAAGCATTTCCCTGTTTGAGAAAATGAATTTAGGAATGACATCTGGACTAGTTGGCACTTCTTTGTGGTCTTTGCTGCACTACAGGAATTTACTGACAGGATTTGTGACCTGGGGCACTGATTTTCAACAAATGTTCATACAGTAAAAAGGCTCTCATCAGCACCAAGTTCTATGCCGAAGAAGTTTCAACAAGCTTCTCTGAAAAAGCTGGCTTATTTTTTTCTCTTTTTGTAGTTTTCAGATTGATTACAAATTCCAACTACAAAGTTTCCCATTCTCTCTTCTCTTTCCTAAAGTGGGATTCTCTTAAGTTACTTCCCTAGTCTTGATATAAAAAAATCATATTAATAAAGGTATATATTCTTTTTCTAATCAGGCATTTCAGTAAATCTTCCATTTTTATACATTGGTGAAACTTTAGATGTACAGTGCTTATTAAGTTCTTTATGTAAAAATGTATAATCATTTTCCTAAAATTATTGGTGGCATGATGTTTAACCTCTATAGGTCTGTCTCATTATCTGTAAAGTCAGAATTTTGTAGCAGTGTAATGTTTGTGCTAGGACCTATCTCAGAGAGTTGTGAACATTAAATGAAGTAATGTATGTAAAATGGCTTAGCTGTCTGTAATCTGTAGTATTACCATTACTACTGGTTAGTTTGTCTCTAACATAAGCTAATTGGTTTATCCCACTATGGTCCCTCTTCCCAGATGGAGCATGAGAGTGGGTTTAGCAAAACGGTGTGATGCCGGTTTCATATATAAAAGGAAAGTAGCACTTCATAGCTGATGTTTGGGAGACTCACATGTAAGACCAAAAATCTGAGACTCCTCTTAAAGGGTTACGAACCCAGTCCTAAGCAGCACAAACTGAGAGGAGCAAGTCAAAATGAGAAGGCAAGAAGGTCCAGAATCATGGGGAGCTGATGGGTCTGTATCTTAGAAAGATTTTGCTAAGACAAGGAGGAAGTAGATTGCCTTCTTACATACTCTCAGCCCAGAAGTGAACATCCACCCTATACCATATCTGACAACACTGAAAGATTAGAAAATACCTAAGACTTCTTTATCATACAGAGAACAACAGTACAAATTTGTGTAACCTAGAATAAACTCAGCCAAGGTTATGTTCTTAGCGAACCCTGACTCTTGGAGACATACGCTCTTTGATCTCTAACCTTCTATTTTGTTTAAGCAAAACTGCTGGAGATTTCAGAAGCACTCAGCAGGCCTGAGGATTGTTGATAGATTTCAAGATTTTGTTGAGTACTTTAAACTGCAATTAATTATAACTCACTATTCACAAACTGTTATACAACACCATTTTTATAATTTATTTATATAAACATATATCCAATTTGCATTGTGTTTGTTTCTTTATGGTCTGTAGATATTTAAATTCCCACTACATTTTTCAAAGGTTTTACCTAAGACATTAATATCAACTCATCCATACTGATGTTTATAATTTAAAACTTGTTGTATATATACCATCTAATGGTATTTGATTGTGGTTATCTCCACCTTACCCATGAGTGAACCTTTTAAGGGACACAAGGTTATTGTATTAACTGGTAGGAGAATCAAGATTAGAACCAGACAAAAATAGCTAGTCTTTTTCCTAAGTCACATTTATTTTCTTTTCACTTTCAAATATTACTTGCAATATGAAGAAATTTTAGGAATAAATGTACTCAAGCACTTACACATACTATATTGTAAATGTCCCTCCTTTGTCCATTGTCCCACTACCCTATGGGATCTTTGAAGACAGAATCTTACTCCCTGGGCCTAGCATCATACCTGACACTTAGTCATTATTCAACTAATTAGTAAATTGAAAATACAGTAAGGACAAAATTGCTTCTAAACTATAAAACATCATTTAAACATTTTGAAATTTAAAACCAACTTATAATATGAACTCTGGAATTGGTATGATATCAAGTTATTTATCTTAAACTTGCATGGCTTATATTATTATACATAAAAGCAGGAAAAAATATTTATTGAAAAATATGTTTAAAGAGAAAAGAGCTATAAATCTTTTAAATGTCTCAAGAAATTTTCATTTTTTACATCTTTCCTCCCATTTTTTTCCATAAAAAGTATTTGAAACAAGGTTAGATAGAAAAGCACAGATAATCCAAAGACAGTCTCACTATTCTCTCAGTGTCTACAGACAATGATGCCAAGAAAGATAGAAGAAATAGAATCTCTCTGTTGATATACCAACCCAGTTTCAAGAACTTTTTAAAAAGATATCACTAGTTAGAGAAATCAGTGCTTTTCAATTCAAAATTTGTTTTACCAGAATTGAATGAGGTCAGAACAGAACTTGAAATGCCATAACAGATTTCTAGCACTTGGCACTATATTGGCATAAAATCTGTCTTTTCATGGAGAAAACAAATAAGGGCCTTTTAAAAACTATTTAAACAACTGGTGAGAAAACAGTCCCTTTGGGTATCTTCTGTGACTGAAAGTGGCAAAGCTGACTGCAATGCATTCACATTCTAGTCAGAGCTGCCTACGTGGGGATAGACAGAAACTTTTCCCCATGGGGAGCTCTGAAGGGCCTCCTGAGTCACAGCCCCCTGCAAGATGTGCTGAGACCTTTGTCACAGCTGCATCACAATCCTGGTCATTCCCTCTGCCTCCCTCCCTCTGTGACAAGTGCTATTCTCTGGGCCCTTCCCAGTAAACCTCCTATACACAGGTCTCCACCTCCCAGTTTGATGAAGGAACCCACCCTAAGACACCTGGCAATCCATGTGTTTCTTCCCACGGATAATACAGTTCTCTCAGCACTCTAGAAAGTACGTTTGCCTTGTATGAGCCTGATAAGGCTCTGAAAAACTGCATTTTCTGGCATTAAAAGGCAGGCATGAAGAGTTACCTAAGCATTTTGGCAAGAATCAACAAAAACATTTCATTGGTATTGACACTGCTGTCAGCATATCAGGAATTTGCTTTTTAACATTTTGAAATTAAGCATTTTGGAAAAACTTTTGAGTGTCTGAAGGAACTAATAAATACAGAACAATATACTCAGGAGATCACATGTAAACTTGCTGATAATAGTGTTCATCAACTTTGGAATTACAGGAAGACAACTGCTCAAATACTTTAGAGATTCTTCCTATAGTACAAATGTTCTTTTATTTTCTGCATGTTCATAAATCTCCTCTTATAGTGTGGCATACCATCTATAACATTAGGTAAAATGTTAGACATTTGGGACTTAGTTCTCATTATGGATGCATTACATTTACATACAAATGGAAATAATTTGGTTATGTCTTCCAGCTATTGCAGGACCCTATCAGCACAGCACCAAATGATTGTAGCATCACAGCTCTTTCTCTGGATAGACCCCACAGGGCAAAATCCTCTGGGAATGTTCTGGAAGGTACAGGAACTAAGGGCTGTTTGTGGTCCCTGTGTCTTTGCCCAGGAAAACAAACAAATGCTCTGGATTCATCCACTGCCTTGTGAGATGCCCCACTTCTGCAGCCTCCCTCTTCCCCAACACCCTGACTCTACCACAATTTCATCTTTATTTATAACTTCTATGTAGCCTGTCTTTATTTTTCCTATTTTTCTCATGGCTTTTAATATTATGGGCCTTTGCTTTACTTACTGGCATAGTACTTTTAGATTTCATATTAACTGAGGCTTTTTAATATTAAAATATCACCATATATGTAAATGTTACCCATGTTTTATTAAAATATTTTGAAAGTACATTTCCCTAATTTTCCAATTTTATCTTTTATCTTTATTAGTTTTCTACTAATTTTACCATTTATCTTTTTCAACCTCATCTAGTTTACTTTCTTTTTTTCTGTACTTTTACTGTGTCATTTAGTTTTCCTTCCTTTAAACATCAGCTAGTTCCCGATTTTCTTCTCAGTGTTAATTTGTAGTGTAAGGCTATCTTACACTTTAACCTTGCTATAAGTTTACCAATTTTTATTTGCTTTTGTAATAACCCACAAGGATCCAGACTGCAGGAGCATGAAGCCTGGAGGACTACATGAGGAAGAGCTGGAAGCAACTCTGCCCCAGCTGTACTAGTGACACTAGACCACCCGGGCTGCCTCTGCCCCAGAGCTTCTGGTTCCCCTAATCACTGGCCCTCTCAAGTCAAAGGAGGTGTTTCCAGAGACTCAACCTCTGTATACTCACAGTCCAAGCACCTATTCTGCTACCTTACTGGCTGAAAATGGCCATAAGAGACAGAAAAAAACACCCTATCAAACGTTTTTAAGAAAGAGGAAATAACTCTCTAAATACAGTTCCTCTACTTTTCCTTCATAGTACTTAATTCAATCATTATCATATAATTATGTGTGCCATTATTTACTTAAATACTATCTCTTGTGTTTCTCTTGATCACTGCTGAATGCCTAACCCAAGGTTTTGTACAAAGTACAATATCAAAAAATACTATTAAATGTGAAAAGGAACAAATGAAAAAACTAAATGTCAAATACGCCGATTGGGCAGTAAATTAACTGATGGCTTTCTTGCTTTTGAATTTCTTTTTATTATTATTGCTGACTTTTACTTAGCACAAGGGCCTTAAACCAAAATGTTGAAGTTAGTCACTGTGTAGATACAGTTATAGTACAATGGGTTAAAGAATAAAAATAAATAAATAAGGAAAATTTTGCTCTATAGTCTTTCTTCAAATAATACTTTGTCCAGAATCGTATGTACAATAAACTAAATATTTGTGTCCCCTCAAAATTCATATGTTGAAATCTAACCCCCATTGTAATGGTATCAGGAAGTAGGGCCTTTTTGAAGTAATTAAGTCATGAGGGTGGAGTCCTCATGAATGGGATTAGTGCCCTTATAAAAGCAGCTACAGGGAACTCTCTAGTCCCTTTGCCGTGTGAGGATACAGTGAGAAGTTGGCAGTCTGCAATCCAGAAGAGGATCTCACCAGACCTGACCATACCCTGATCTCAGACTTCCAGCTTCCAGGACTGTGAGAAATAAATTTCCTTTGTTCATAAGCCACCAGTCTATGGTATATCTGTTACAACAGCTTGAACTAAGACAGATTGTTCACAATATTATCCTGGTTTGGTAAGTGTTTGCTTCCTAAGCAAAATTTGGGGTCTCTTTTGATTTCTCTTGCTATACTTTTTATCTCTTTTTATATTAAATGCTTAGACAGATAATCAGACATTTTCATAGTCCAACTTTAGGTTAATATTTTAAAATTGTCCTACTCACCTTTTTTATTTAAGTCCTGCACACATATTAGATAATTTGAGAGTGGTATGTCATTTATCTTGACATCACTTCAGATCAACTTTCTAATTAATGAAAAGCAGAGATCCTCATAATACCCTGTAATTCATTTTACCTCAGAACAAATTTAGGATTTATTTCAGTACATCTTCAACTTAAACACCTGAATGTCTCTTTATTAGGAATGAATACCAGCATGTTGTTACACAGTTTTTTTACTTTAAGGCTTTATTGTTAGATGTAGGGGAATATTTATATTAACTCTCTTTGGGGGTAATGTAAATAAAGTATGCTATATTTTACTTTCTTGGAATCATGGTTCATTAAGAATGCAATATTTAATGAAGAAAAAAGTTTCAAAAGATATTTGCCCCACAAAGAAATTAATGAGAGTTTCTTTTTACACGAGGTATTCAAAGTAACAGCCTATGTATGTAAAATCTTAAACACAGATCATTCTCAATATTTATTGTTAAATTCCAGCATAAATAATTTCCATAATATAATAACTGACATATAGTCCCTTGCTTCAAAAAGACAGTGCTCTTAAAATTTAAGATAAGCATATGGTAAAAAAGAAGCTGTTTATGTTTGGGAAGTTTTGCCTCTAAAATACAGGTTTGGGCCTGGAGTCCTATACACATTTCTTTCAATTATATTGATTATATAAACTCTGATTATACTGATCAGTGGCCAACTTGGTTTGGTTAACTCAATAATCAATACTGGCCATAAACTAGAAAGTCTTGTGATTTCAAGGAAATGATTACATTCTCTGGGTGCTAGAAGGAGACGGGGTATTCTTTTAGGAGTTTCTCAAATACAGGAAGTTCAAGTAGAACTTCTTTTCATGGCTCTTCACAATTTCTACTTTAAGTTCTGTTTTCAAAAGCTGAAGAGCAACGTGACTTGGGTTAGAATTTTGCAATCAAAATTTTTCAGTTTGGGGTAGCAACAAAAACTCTGTATGTAGTCGCAAAAATACTAGTAGCCACTATTTTCTTGTGTTCTTAGTTTTCAGGTTAGGAATTGAGAGGGAAATGAAAAAGGAAGGATGGGCTAAAAAGCCCAGAGGAAAATGATGGTGACAATTAGCAAGTCGATACATACCTAAATTATCACAGTAGGTTTAGCATTACATAAACTACTTCTGGCCCTCATTAATTTAGAATAGATATCTTATAACAATTGGTAATTTTTATATATACAAAATATTATATACAACTCCTAAAATATATTTTGATAAATAGGATATACAGTTAAAACATCAATATTTATGCCAAAGTCAATTATCATCATAATATAGTATAAAGGAATTCATACTTCCCCTAATTATCATATAACTGAAAAAATGCACACTCTAATCTATGTAGTGTCAAAGAAAAAATGCACTGAAAGGAGTTAAACAGACAAGAAAGACTTTATTCAAGTATACTGCAAAAGAGGTCAGGACTATTGCAATAAGGGAGAGAGATTAAAATCTACTCCCCTAAAACAAAAGGTGGACAGTTTTTAAGTACTGGGGTGAGCTACTGAAAAAAGTACCAAAGGATGTTTGTGGGGAGGCAGTCAATGTGATTAGGCCAAATATTTATGTGTGCTAATTGATTACAGAAATTAGACTCCTACCCTCCCACAGAGATTTGGAGATAGGGGCTCTGTCTTCCTTGATGATTACTTTTCAAAGGGATGGCTGCCTGAGAAAGACATTTCTGGGTTCTAAAACTGGCAAGAGACTGGGAAAAGATTTATATCTCAAAGAAACAAAAAATTCACAATTGCAAGTTTAAAGTAAATGTTCTAAGAAAGGGAGGTCAGGAGCTGAGAAGAAAACCTGGCTAAAGTTCAGTCAAGCTGAGAGTAACATTAAGGCCATTGTTGGTCAGTAGACAGAAAGAGGACTGTGGCAAAACAAGTGGCAAGGTGCAATGCCACAGGAAGTGGATGCTGGCGTAAAGCAAGGATTTATGTGGATATTTTATATTAAAATGATGGGGCCCCTATTGCAATTCTCTTAATAACAACAGTAATTCTTTATAGTGGTTTCTAAAAGGTGGTTCTGGCGAAACTATTGAAAGAAAGACAGCTGGAGGTCAAACTTGACCATTTATAGGTTGTATCAGCCAAGGTTCAAACAGAGAAACAGAAAAAGTAGAAGATATATATTAAGGGATTTATTGCAAGAAATTGGTTGACAGGATTTGGTGGGGCTGACTAGGTAACTCTGAAATCTATAGTACAGACTGTTAGGGAGGGCAGGCTGGAAACTCTAAGGCATGAGCTGAAGCTGCTACACACAAAGCAGAATTTCTTCTTTGTCCAAAAAATCTCAGGTCTGCTCATAAGGGCTTTCAATTGATTGAAACAGACCACCATGATTATCTAGGATAATATCCCCTACAATTGATTATGAATGTCAATCACATTTACAAAATACCTTCAACAACAACACCTAACCAAGTTGACCTAATAAACGGACTATGAGGTCATAAGGTTGAATTCAGGCACTGAATTCAATTCAGTGAATTGAATTCAATTCACTGAATGCAATTCAACAAATGCATCATTTGTTGCATCAGAGAGATGCAACAAAAAAACTAATACCACCAGTCAAAATAAAGTGGTTGGTCATAAGGGTCCAACTAGGTATATGTACTGAAATTAGAATATTTTAATCAATTAATTTTAGAATTTGAGAGCATATATGGCACATGGTTTTCATTGATTCCAGGGCTTTATTCCCTAGAAAAAATATATATAATATTGTACATATGTATAATATATTATTCTTACTATTTTCTTAATAATATATATTATAATTTTTAAATATGCTTATTTGTACAAATCTATAGAGTAGTCTAAATGTTCAGCATTTTATGTTCTAATCTACATCTTAACTACAAAAAACTATAGTATGATATTTAAATCAAAAGTTTGTTATGGGGCACCTAGGTGGCTCATTTCATTAAGCATCTGACTTTGATTTCGGCTCAGGTCATGATCTAAGGGTTGTGAGATGAAGCCCCACCATCAGGCTCCATGCTGGGTGTGGAGCCTGCTTAAGATTCTCTCTCTCCCTCTCCCTCTGCCCAACCCCCTCCCTGTCTTAAAAAAAAAAGTTTGTTATAAAAATGAAGAATTATTAGCTACTATGGCATCATAGAAAAAATGATATCCAACTTTCACTTTAGAATAGCAATCAAAATTATTGAACATCTTCTAAGTATTTATTATCTCATAACAATAAACTCCTTTAATACCATTTCTTAATCATATTACAATTTTTTCATCAGTTTGATGAAAATATGACCATTTTCATGATTATGTATTTTGTTTTATTGATGATTTTTGCAGCATAACTTTTAAGATTTTGAGATGTAAAAATATGGTTGAATTGAGATTCTTAGTTTTACATGTGTTTTAAATGTAAAGAATTCTTCTTCTTCCTTTCAGTCTCTATTACTCCAATATAATCCCCAAGACTCATAAACACATGAGCAGCACTAACACCAGTGACTAGCTGTTAACAAGAAAACCACTAAGAGATGTTATTTAATCAACTGCTCTTAGCATGTAAGAAGTGTTATCCTATATTCCTGGTGGCCTTCACTGCCTGCTTTAGAGTTCTTAACCAACACATTCCAAAAATGATTATTTTGTAAGTTAGGTTTTAGTGAATCCTATTCTTTCCTATTCTTGCCTAGATGTGAAAATTGTCATTTGCCATGAGCTAATGTTAAAACAGTCACATTTCTGATAAACAGAATTGGCACTTCTGTTAAGTGTTGCTTCTGGCAAGCTTCTTGCATTTCATATTTCATTTCTATTTTATATCCTTCAGTCCACAGCACTGTAAACCCCCAGATGTGCATGAGGTAGGAGGAGAGGGGTGTGGAAAGCAACACACACACACACACACACACACACACACACACACACACACACACACAAAATCCTACGCATACGTAAGAGAACATGTTCCTGTGACTCTAGAGATAGGGCAAGGAAAAGAATAGGTTCATGTAAGATAGAAGCAAATAGTCACATGAAGGGGATGACAGCAATAGCTGTGAAGCTGAGGTAGCATTCATTCTGACACTCAAACTCATTGGAAAGTTGCCAGTGAAAACTAGGAAATTCATCTGAATCACTTTAAACCTCTCAGAGGAAATGTGCTATAAAAATTCAAGACAGTGTTGCCATTATTAAAGCTATTATTGCTAACATTTCTCATTATGAATACAAAGTCAGGAAGGGGGGAAAAGTCTGGTAAAGAAACCAGACAGATAATAGGGAGGAAGGCTGATAATTACTCACCTAGGTAATGAATTTGGTAATGTCTAACCTATATAGTACAATGGATCTGCTACAATCTTTACTAGACTGTGAGAAGTAACAATCTTTAATATAAATGTAGGTATTTAAAAGAAATTACTATCTCCAATGCCTAGATACTAAGCCTAACTCTCATAACATGTGTACTACACTACTGTATAAATCAGCTTGTAACAGGATACCATAGACTATGTGATTTAAACAACAGAAATTTATTTCTCACAGTTCTGGAGACTGACAAGTCCAAGATCGAGATGCCAGCAGGGCCTGTGTAATTCTGAGACATCTTCTCCTGGCTTATGGGTCCCACCATCTTCCTGTGTGCTCACATGATCTCTCCTTTGTGAGCACTCAAGAAAACACAGTGTTACATTACTTTAGGTGTACAACATAGCAATTCAACAACTCTATTACACTATGCTCACAACCACAGCTATCATCTGTCACCATACAACTATTACAATCCCATTGACTGTATTGCCTATATTGTACCTTTCATCCTGTGACTTATTCATTCCATAACTGGAAGTCTGTACCTTGTACTCCCCTTCAGCTCTTTTTGTCCATCCCCTACACCCTTCTCTCTGGCAACTACCAATTTGTTCACTGTATTTATGGGTCTGTTTCTGCTTTTTTTTTCTTTGTTCATTTGTTTTATTTTTTAGAATCCACATGTAAGTGAAATCATATGGTATTTGTCTTTCTCTGTCTGACTTATTTTACTTAGCATAATACTCTCTAATTCCATCCACATTGTTGCAAATGGCAATATCTTATCATTTTTATGGTTGAGTAATATTCCTGTGTGTGTGTGTTTATACACACACATGTATACACTACATCTTCTATATCCATTCATCTATCAATGGACACTTAGTTTGCTTGGCTATTGTAATATAATGCTGCAATAAACATAGGGGTGCATGTATCTTTTCAAATTACTGTTTTATTTTCTTTGGGTAAATACCCAGTAGTGGAATAACTGAAATATATGGTATTTCTATTTTTAATTTTTTGAGGAACTTCCATACTCTTTTCACAGTGGTTACACCAATTTACATTCCCACCAACAATGCATAAGGGTTCCCTTTCCTCCACATCCTCTCCAACATTTGTTATTTCTTATCTTTTGGATATTAGCCATTCTAACTAGTATGAGGTAATAGCCCACTGTGGTTTTGATTTACATTTCCCTGATCATTAGTGATATTGAGCATCTTTTCATGTGTCTGTTGGTTATCCATATGTCTTCTCTGGAAAAATTACTATTCAGATCCTCTGTGCACTTTTTTTAAAGATTTTATTTATTTATTTATCAGAGAGAAAGACAGCAAGCAGCAGGCAGAGGGAGAAGCAGACTCAAGGAGCCCAGTGTGGGACTTGATCCCAGGACCCTGGGATGATGACCTGAGCCGAAGGCAGATGCTTAACTGACTAAACCACCCAGGCGTCCCCTCTGTGCATTTTTAAATTAGATTATTTGGGGTTTTTTGGTGTTGAGTTTTATAAGTTCTTTATATATTTTGGCTATCAACCCCTTAATATATCATTTGCAAATATTTTCTCCCATTCAATAGGTTGCCTTTTTCTTTTGTTGTAGTTTCCTTCACTGCGCAAAACTTTTTTTTTTTTATTTTGCTGTAGTCCCAATACTTTATTATTGCTTTTGTTTCCCTTGCCTGAGGAAACATATCTAGAAAAATGTTGCAAAGGCCAATGTCAAAGATATTACTGCCAAAAAAATAGATATTACTGCCTATGTTTTCTCCTAAAAATTTTATGGCTTCAGGTCTCATATTTAAGACTTTGATCCATTTGGGGTTTATTTTTGTGCATGGTATAAGAAAGTGATTCAGTTTCATTCTTTTATGGGTAGCTATCCAGACTATCTTTTCCCCATTGTATACTCTCGCCTCCTTTGTCATAGATTAACTGACCATATAATTGTGGGTTTACTTCTGGGTTCTCTATTCTGTTCCATAGATCTATGTGTCTATTTTGTGCCAGTACCATACTGTTTTGATTACTATAGCTTTGTAATATATCTTGAAATCTAGGATTGTAATACCTCCAGTTTTGTTCTTCCTCTTTCTCAAGATTGCTTTGCTATTGAGGGTCTTTTGTGGTTTCATACAAAGTTTAGGATTATTTGTTGTAGTACTGTGAAAAATGCAATTGGTATTTTGACAGGGATTGCACTGAATCTATAGATTGCTTAGGAAAGTATAGACATTTTAACAATATTAATTCTTCCAATTCGTGAGCATGGAATATCGTTCCATTTACTTGTGTCTTCATCAATTTATTTCATCAGTGTTTGAGTTTTCAGGGCAAAGTCTTTTACCTCTTTGGTTAAGTTTATTCCTTGATATTTTATTCTTTCAGCACAACTGTAAATAGAATTATTTTCTTAATTTCTACTACTTCATTATTAGCATATGGAAACAGCTCTGTATATTAATTTTGTATCCTGCAATTTTACTGAATTCATTTATTATTTCTAATAGTTTCTGGTATCTCTTCTTATAAGGGCACTTAACCCATCATAAAGGCCCTACATTCATAATCCTGATCTAATTATCTCCCAAAGGCCCCATCTCTACCATCACAGTGGGGCTTAGGGCTTCAACATATGAATTTGAGAGGGATACAAACATTCAATCCATACTAAGTATTATATATACAGCTTCCAGATTAAAAAACATCACTAATCATCAGGAAAATACAAAACAAAAACCACAATGAGTTATCACTTCAGACCTGTCAGAAGGGTTAAAATCAAAAACATAAGAAACAAGTGTTTGCAAGGATGTGGAGAAAAAGGAACCTTCATGCACTATTGGTGGGAATGTAAATTGGAATAGTCACTGTGGAAACAGTGCATAGGTTCCTCAAAAAACTAAAAATAAAATTACCGTATGATCCAGTAATTCCACTAATGGATATGTACTCAAAACAAAAAATGACACTAATTTGAAAAGACATATTCACTTTTATGTTTATTGCAGCATTATCTACAATAGCAAAGATATGAAAGCAACCCAACAATAGATGAATGCATAAAGATGCAGTAAATATATACAATGGAATATTACTCAACCATAAAAAAGGAATGAGAACTTGCCATTTGCAACAATGTGCATGGATCTAGAGGGTATAATGATAAGTGAAGTGAGTCAGACAAAGACAAATACCATATGATTTTACTCATGTGGAATTTTAAAAAACAAAACAAATGAACAAAGAAAAAAAGAGAGAAGAAAGACTCTTAAATACAGAGAACAAATTGGTGGTTTCCAGGGGGAAGGTAGGTGGGGAGGTGGGTGAAATATGTGAAGGGGATTAAGGAGGGCACATGTTGTGATGAGCACTAGGTGTTATGTGCAGCTAATGAATCGTTGAACACTACATCAAAAACTAATGATGTACTATATGTTGGCTAACTGAACATAACAAAAAAAAAGAGTATACTTATTGTGATGAGTACCAAATAATGTACAGAACTGTTGAACCATTATACTGTACACCTAAAATTAATATAACACTATATGTTAATTATACTTCAATAAAAATTTAAAATAAAAATAAAATAAAGAAAAAGGTAACACTTTGAAAAGGGTACTTTACTCTGAGAATATATGCAAATACAGTATTTAAAAATAAAGAGACAATCCTACATATCTGTCTACTATACCTCACTAGAGTCACAGGATTTAATAAGATACTCTTTTTTACTATTAAACAAAACCTGTACATATATAAAAGTAAAGAACTCAAATGTTTTATTAAAATATTTCATTTTGAACATGCATTTGAGGATACTTTAACAGCAAATAAAATATTTAGAAGAAAATAAGATATTTAGAGGGAAATAAAATATTTTATAAGTACAAATATATACATGATGTCAATATGAAGACAGGAAAGACTAATGGGGAAAAATCGTCACACTGGAGTAATTAAGTTACTGGGTTTATCCAGGTAGAAATCCTGGTTCAACAGCTGACCAAACAGAGTTTACTTATCTGTTCATCAGGCCCAGCTTTTTCCAAACAATCAGATGGCAAACAAAAGAAGTCTAAAGAGAGGAAAAAATATCACTGGTAGCTGAGGACTCTGGTTTTGTTTGTTTGTTTTTTCTTTTTTATTTAAAAAAGAAATTTAGTGTTCAATGACTCATTAGTTGTATATAACACCTAGTGCTCACCACATCACATGCCCTCCTTAATGCCCATCACCCAGTTACCCCATCCCCCTACCCACCTCCCTTTCCACAACCCTCACTCAATTGGTTTCTCAGAGTCAAGAGTCTCTGGAGGGGACTCTGTTTTTAGTAAACAATTTGGGGAGTTTAAATCAACAACTTGCCTATTCACCTTTCTTCCCCTAGCAAAACATCTTCTGGCTACAAAACAAATAAAAGCTACATTATCACTCACCCACAATAAATTTCTCTTTCTAGATCATTTTATATTTAAGAAGAATGTGCTTGCTCATCAAGGCACACCTTGAAGAGCCTTGTCATAAATAGTAAGAGAGGCAATGAATCAAGTGAAAAGAGAACAGGCATTTCAATCATAGGGAGCTAGATACAAATTCTATTTCAACCATTTACTACATTGGAGTCCTTGAGTAAATATATAATCTTTCTTATTATGATAGAATACTCACACTGATTATTACTTCATTGTATTTTCTAACACCACAGAAATACAAAGGATCATGAGAGATAGCTATAAACAATTACATGCGAACAAACTGGCTAACCTAGAAGAAATTAATAAATTCTGAGAAACATACAACCTATCAAGACTGAACCAAGAAGAAACAGAAAATCTGAACAGGTCAATAATAAATAAGGATTTTTAATAAGTAATCAAAAACATCTCAATAAACTAAAGTCCAGGAGCAGACAGCTTCACTGGTCATTTTACCAAACATTTAACAAAGAATAATACCAATCTTTCCCACACTCCTCCAAAAAACTGAAAAGGAGAGAACACTTCCAAAATCATTTGACACACCAATAGGATCCTGATACCAAAGCCAAGAGGAACACTACAAAAAAAAGAAAATTATAAGCCAATATTCCTCATGAACACAGATGCAAAAATTCTCCACAAAATACCAGCAAACCAAATTCAACAGCACATTAAAAGGATCATATACCATGATGAAGTGGAATTTATCCCTGGGAAGCAAGGACAGTTCAACATATGCAAATCAACCAATGTGATACACCACATTAACAAAGTAAAAGATAATAATCTATGATCATCTCAAGAAATGCAGAAAAAGCATTTGACAAAATTGAACATCTTTTCATGCTAAAGAATTCTCAACAATTTAAATATACAAGGACTGTATCTCAACCAAATAAAGGCTATATATATATATATATATATATATATGACAAGCCTACAGCTAACATAATATTCAATGCTGGAAAGATGAAAGCTTTTCCACCAAGATCAGGAATGAAACAACTCTTGCTACTTCTATTCAGCCTAGTACTGGAAGTCCTACCCAGGGCAATTAGGGAAGAAATAGAAATAAAGGGCATTCAAATCAGAAAGGATGAAGGAAAATTGTCTCTGTTTGCAGATGACATGAATATATATATATATATATAATATATATACACACATATATATAAATTTATTTAAATACACACACACACACACACACACACACACACCCCTCCATAAAGACTCCACCAAAAACTGTTAAAACTAGTAAATTCAGTAAACTTCCACAATCAACATAAAGAATCAGTTGAATTTTTATATACTAACAATAAACTATCCAAAAAAGAAATTAAGAAAACAATCCCATTTATAATAGCAC
Organism: Eumetopias jubatus; assembly: GCF_037043125.1. Classification (NCBI taxonomy): domain Eukaryota; kingdom Metazoa; phylum Chordata; class Mammalia; order Carnivora; family Otariidae; genus Eumetopias; species Eumetopias jubatus. The sequence continues at coordinate 72,529,724 of NW_028274820.1, read as the reverse complement.
CAAAAACAATAAAATACTCAGGAATCAATTTAACCAAGGAGGTGAAAGATCTTTATACTGGAGACTATAAAACACTGATTTAAAAAGTTAAAGAAGACACAAATAAATTGAAAGATATCCTGTATTCACACAACAGAACAATATTGTTAAAATGTCCAAAGTGATATACAGATTTAATGAAATCCCTATCAAGATTCCACTGGCATTTTTCACAAAAATAGAAAAAAAATCCTAAACAAATAATCCATTTGGAACCACAAAACACTTCAAATAGCCAAAGCAATCTTGAGAAAAAAGAAAAAAGGTGGGGGCATCACACGCCCTGATTTCAAACTATACTACAAAACTATGGTAATCAAAATAGTATGATACCAGCATACTTTAACAGATATAAAGACCAATAGAATAAAATTGAGAGCTCAGATATTATACAGTCAATCTTCGACAGAGGTGCCAAAAATACATAATGGGAAAAGGATAATCTCTTCAATAAATGATGTTAGGAAAACTGGATATCCACATGCAAAAAGAATATTATTTGAATCCTCATCTTACACCATACATAAAATTAACTCAAAATGTATTAATTTAATGTAAGACCTGAAACTATAAAACATAGGGAAAAAGCTCTTTGACATTGGTCTCTGCAGTGATTTATTGGCTATGACACAAAAAAACACAGGCAAAAAAGCATAAACACATGGGACTACAACAAACTTAAAAGCTTCTGCACAGCAAAGGAAACAATTAAAATGAAAAGGGAACCTACAGAGTGGGAATAAATATTGGCAAATCATATGTCTAATAAGGGGTTAATATCCAAAATAAAGAACTTGCAGAACTCCATAGTAAACAAATAACCTGATTTTTTAATGTACAAAAAACATAATAAACATTTTCCCAAAGAAGACATACAAATGGTCAACAGGCATTTGAAAAGGTGCTCAACATCATTAATCATCAAAAAAATTCAAATTAAGGGGCACCTGGGTGGCTCAGTCGGTTAAGCGTCTGCCTTCAGCTCAGGTCATGATCCCAGGATCCTGGGATCAAGCCCCACATCGGCCTCCCTGCTCAGCGGGAAGCTTGCTTCTCCCTCTCCCACTCCCCCTGCTTGTGTTCCCTCTCTCGCTGTGTCTCTCTCTGTCAAATAAATAAATAAAATCTCTAAAAAAAATTTCAAATCAAAACCACAATGAGAAATCACCTCATACCTGTTAGGATGGCTATTTATCAAAAAGACAAGTGTTGGTGAGACTGTGGAGAAAAAGGAACTCTTGCGTACCATTGGCGGGAATATAAACTGGTACAGCCATTATGGAAAACAACATGGTGGGTCCTCAAAGAATTAAAAACAGAACTATCAGAAGATCTAGCAATCCCACTTCCAGATATATATTCAAAGGATATAAAATCACTATCACAAAAAGATATCTACACTCCCACAGTCACTGCATTATTCACAGTAACCAAGATGTGCAAAAAACATAAATGTCCATTGATAGATAAGTGGGTAAATAAAATGCCAGTACCATATATATACATATGTAATATACAGCAGTATAAAATATATGTATATACATATATTTACAATGGAATATCATTCAGCCATAGAAAAGAAAAGATCTTGACATTTGTGCCAACATAGATGGAACTTCAGGGCATTATGCTAAGTAAAATAAAATAAGTCAGATAGAGAAAGACAAATATTGTATGATCTCACTTATATGTGAAATCTTTAAAAAAAAATCATAGATATAGAGACTAGTTTGGTGGTTGCCAGAGCCAGGGGTGGGTGGGAGGTGGGTGAAATAAGTAAAGAGGGTCAAAAGGTACAAACTTCCAGGTATATAATAAATAATTCATGAGATGTTATGTGGAGCATGGTTAATTGTATATCTGGAAGTTACTAAGAGAGTAAATCTTAGAAGTTCTCATCACAAGAAAAAAATTATAACTATGTGTGGTGATGGTTGCTAACTAGACTTATTATAATGATTATTTTCCAATACATACAAATAATTTAATCATTATGTTCTACATTTGAAACTAATACTTTTTTGTTGTTGTTTTGGTTTTTAAAGATTTTATTGGGGGGGCGGAGCAAGATGGCGGAGGAGTAGGAGACCTGGATTTCGTCTGGTCTCAGGAATTCAGCTGAACACCTACGAACTCAACAGGAGATCGAAGATAAGAAGAGTAACCACACTCTGAACAGAAAAGCGACCACTTTCTGGAAGGTAGGACGTGCGGAGAAGTGAATACGAGGCGATATTCAGGACGGCGGGGGAGGGGGCCTCTGTCCGCCGCTTCTGGCAAGTGATAGAGCCGCGGAGCACAAAATCGGGAAATTTTAGAAGCCGGCTCCGCTGAGGGACGTCGCTCCAGTGGCTAAGCGGGAGGTGGAACCCTCGTGGGACAGTGTGGTCTCAGGACCCTCAGGGTCACAGAAAGACCGGGGGTGCCTGAGTGCGGCAGAGCTCCCAGGTATCAGAGCAGGGAAGCTGGCTGCAGAGACAGAGCCAAGGCACGGGCTCTGAGCTCGGGGTTGCCATAAACTGTGATCCACGGCCCAGTCGGGCCACTGCTCCTCCAGCAGGGACCCAACAAGCGGCAGATCTGGGGAGACTCCCCTCCCTCCCCCGGGAGGAGCAGCGCGGGAGCGCACCACAGGGATCTGCTGGGTTTGGAGACTCCACACGGGGTCGGTTGCCAGAGATAGAAACGCTCGGTCACAGGCCGGGTGAGCACGGAGTGCGGCCGGAGACCGGGGACACGGGAGTGACTGCTTTTCTCTGGGGGCGCACTGAGGAGGGGGGCCCCGAGTTCTCAGCTCCTCCAGGCAGAGATTGGGAGGCCACCATTTTCACCCTGGTCCTCCAGGGCTTGCAGGGAACAAAATCTCCTGAGAGCAAACCGCAGCAGCTTCCTTAGCCCGGACTCACAAGGGCGGGGCAATTCTGCCTCCGGCAAAGACATTTGGGAACCACGGCAACAGGCCCCTCCCCCAGAAGACCAGCAGGAACAGCCAGTAAGCCAAGACCAAGTTTACCGATCAAGGAGAACGGCGAACTCCAGCGCTAGGGGAATACTGCACATAGAATTCATGGCTTTTTTACCATAATTCATTAGTTTTTCAAACTTAATTTTTTTAACTGTTTTTTTTTGAATTTTTCTTTTTCCCTTTTTCAAACAACATCTTATCAATCCCTTTTTTAAAAAAACATTTTTTATTTTTCATTTTTAGAGACATTTTTATCCCTTCATAGTGTTACCCTTATTTTTGGCATATATATATAAGTTGTTCTCTCTTTAAAATTTTGAGATACAATTTCTTCTAACAGATCAAAATATACCCTAAATCACTAGTTTATGGCTTTGTTCTATTCTCCTGCCTGATCACATTCTCTCCCTTTTTTTTCTTTTTTTTTCTTTTTCTTTTTAAATCTTCTTTCTTTTTAAAAACAACTTCTTATCAATTCCTTTTATAAAATCTTTTATAATTTTCATCTTTACAGTAATCTTCCATCCCTTCATTGTATCAACCCTTATTTTGTACATATATAAGTCTTTTTTCCTTTAAAATTTTAGCAGGCACTTTCTTCTAACAGACCAAAATATGCCCAAAAGCTAGTGTGTGGCACTGATCTATGCACTAGCCTGATCATATCTAATCATATTCTGTTTTTTTTGTTTTGTTCTCTTTTTGTTTGTTTTTATCTTTTTCTTTTTCCTTTTTTTTTTTCTCTTCTTTCTTTCCCTTTCTTGTCCCCTAGCTTCAGGTCTTTTTGATTTGCATAGAGTATATTTGCTGGAGACATTGTTAACCTGTTAGCATTCTGTTCTCTCATTCATCTGTTCTCCTCTGGACAAAATGACAAGACGAAAAAAAACACCTCAGCAAAAAGAACAACAGGTAGTACCATCTGCCAGGGACCTACTCAATACTGACATTAGTATGATGTCGGACCTAGAGTTCAGAATCATGACTTTAAAGATACTAGCTGGGCTTGAAAAAAGCATGGAAGTTATTAGAGAAATCCTTTCTGGAGAAATAAAAGAACTCAAATCTAACCAAGTCGAAATCAAAAAGGCTATTAATGAGGTGCAATCAAAAGTGGGGGCACTAACTGCTAGGATAAATGAGGCAGAAGAAAGAATCAGCGATATAGAAGACCAAATGATGGAAAATAAAGAGGCTGAGAAAAAGAGAGATAAACAACTACAGGATCACGAGGGCAGAATTCAAGAGATAAGCGATACAATTAGACGAAACAACATTAGAATAATTGGGATCCCAGAAGAAAAGAAAGAGAGAGGGAGGCAGAAGGTATATTAGAGCAAATAATAGCAGAGAACTTCCCAAATGTGGGAAGGAAAGAGGCATCAAAATCCAGGAGGCACAGAGAACCCCTCTCAAAATCAATAAAAATAGGTCAGCACCCCGAAATCTAATAGTAAAACTTAGGAGTCTCAGAGACAAAGAGAAAATCCTGAAAGCAGCTCGGGAGAAGAGATATGTAACCTCCAATGGTAGAAACATTAGATTGGCAACAGATCTATCCACAGAGACCTGGCAGGCCAGAAAGGACTGGCATGATATCTTCGGAGCACTAAACGAGAAAAATATGCAGCCAAGAATACTATATCCAGCTAGGCTCTCATTGAAAATTGAAGGAGAGATAAAAAGCTTCCAGGACAAACAAAAACTAAAGGACTTTGCAAACACGAAACCAGCCCTCCAAGAAATATTGAAAGGGGTCCTCTAAGCAAAGAGAGAGACTAAAAGCAGCACAGATCAGAAAGGAACAGAGACAATATACAGTAACAGTCACCTTACAGGCAACACAATGGCACTAAATTCATACCTTTCAATAGTTACCCTGAATGTAAATGGGCTAAATGCCCCAATCAAAAGACACAGGCTATCAGATTGGATTAAAAAACAAGACCCATCAATATGCTGTCTGCAAGAGATTCATTTTAGACCCAAAGACACCCCCAGATTGAAAGTGAGGGAGTGGAAAACCATTTACCATGCTAATGGACACCAAAAGAAAGCTGGGGTGGCAATCCTTATATCAGACAAATTAGATTTTAAGCCAAAGACTGTAATAAGAGATGAGGAAGGACACTATATCCTACTTAAAGGGTCTATCCAACAAGAAGATCTAACAATTGTAAATATCTATGCCCCTAACGTGGGAGAAGCCAATTATATAAGGCAATTAATAACAAAAGCAAAGAAACACATGGACAACAATACAATAATAGTGGGGGACTTTAACACCCCCCTCACTGAAATGGACAGATCATCTAAGCAAAACATCAACAAGGAAATAAAGACTTTAAATGACACACTGGACCAAACGGACTTCACAGACATATTCAGAACATTCCATCCCAAAGCAACGGAATACACATTCTTCTCTAGTGCCCATGGAACATTCTCCAGAATCGATCACATCCTAGGTCACAAATCAGGTCTCAACCAGTACCAAAAGATTGGGATTATTCCCTGCATATTTTCGACCACAATGCTTTGAAACTAGAACTCAATCACAACAGGAAAGTCGGAAACAACTCAAATACATGGAGGCTAAAGAGCATCCTACTAAAGAATGAATGGGTCAACCAGGAAATTAAAGAAGAATTAAAAAAATTCATGGAAACCAATGAAAATGAAAACACAACTGTTCAAAATCTTTGGAATACAGCAAAGGCAGTCCTGAGAGGAAAGTATATAGCAATACAAGCCTTTCTCAAGAAACAAGAAAGGTCTCAAATACACAACCTAACCCTACCCCTAAAGGAGCTAGAGAAAAAACAGCAAATGAAGCCTAAACCCAGCAGGAGAAGAGAAATAATAAAGATCAGAGCAGAAATCAATGAAATAGAAACCAAAAGAACAGTAGAACAGATCAACGAAACTAGGAGCTGGTTCTTTGAAAGAATTCACAAGATTGATAAACCCCTGGCCAGACTTATCAAAAAGAAAAGAGAAATGACCGAAATCAACAAAATCATGAATGAAAGAGGAGAGATCACAACCAACACCAAAGAACTACAAACAATTATAAGAACATATTATGAGCAACTCTATGCCAGCAAATTAGATAACCTGGAAGAAATGGGTGCATTCCTAGAGATGTATCAACTACCAAAATTGAACCAGGAAGAAATAGAAAACCTGAACAGACCTATAACTACTAAGGAAATTGAACCGGTCATCAAAAATCTCCCAACAAACAAAAGCCCAGGGCCAGATGGCTTCCCAGGGGAATTCTATCAGACATTTAAAGAAGAATTAATACCTTTTCTCCTGAAACTGTTCCAAAAAATAGAAATAGAAGGAAAACTTCCAAACTCATTTTATGAGGCCACCATTACCTTGATGCCAAAACCAGACAAAGACCCCATCAAAAAGGAGAACTACAGACCAATATCCTTGATGAACATGGATGCAAAAATGCTCACCAAAATACTAGCAAATAGGATCCAACAGTACATTAAAAGGATTATTCACCACGACCAAGTGGGATTTATCCCTGGGCTGCAAGGCTGGTTCAACATCCGCAAATCAATCAACGTGATACATACATTAACAAAAGAAAGAACAAGAATCATATGATCCTCTCAATAGATGCAGAAAAAGCATTTGACAAAGTACAGCATCCTTTCTTGATCAAAACTCTTCAGAGTGTAGGGATAGAGGGTACATACCTCAATATCATAAAAGCCATCTATGGAAAACCTACAGCAACTATCATTCTCAATGGGGAAAAGCTGAGAGCTTTTCCCCTAAGGTCAGGAATGCGGCAGGGATGTCCACTCTCACCACTGCTATTCAACATAGTATTAGAAGTCCTAGCCACAGCAATCAGACAACAAAAAGAAATCAAAGGCATCCAAATCGGCAAAGAGGAAGTCAAACTCTCACTCTTTGCAGATGATAGGCTACTGTATGTGGAACACCCAAGAGACTCCACCCCAAAACTGCTAGAACTCATACAGGAATTCAGTAAAGTGGCAGGATATAAAATCAATGCACAGAAATCAGTGGCATTCCTATACACCAACAACAAGACAGAAGAGAGAGAAATCAAGGAGTCGAACCCATTTACAATTGCACCCAAAACCATAAGATACCTAGGAATAAATTTAACCAAAGAGGCAAAGGATCTGTACTCAGAAAACTATAAAATACTCATGAAAGAAATTGAAGAAGACAAAAGAAATGGAAAAAGGTTCCATGCTCATGGATTGGAAGAAAAAACATTGTGAAGATGTCAGTGCTATCTAGAGCAATCTACACATTCAATGCAATCCCCATCAAAATACCATCCACCTTTTTCAAAGAAATGGAACAAATAATCCTAACATTTGTATGGAACCAGAAGAGACCCCGAATAGCCAGAGGAATATTGAAAAAGAAAAGCAAAGCTGGCGGCATCACCATTCCGGACTTCCAGCTCTATTACAAAGCTGTCATCATCAAGACAGTATGGTACTGGCACAAAAACAGACACATAGATCAATGGAACAGAATAGAGAGTCCAGAAATGGACCCTCAACTCTATGGTCAACTCATCTTTGACAAAGCAGGAAAGAATGTCCAATGGAAAAAAGACAGTCTCTTCAACAAATGGTGTTGGGAAAATTGGACAGCCACATGCAGAAGAATGAAACTGGACCATTTCCTTACACCACACACAAAAATAGACTCCAAATGGTTGAAAGACCTAAACGTGAGACAGGAGTCCATCAAAATCCTAAAGGAGAACACAGGCAGCAACCTCTTCGACCTCAGGCACAGCAACTTCTTCCTAGAAACATCGCCAAAGGCAAGGGAAGCCAGGGCAAAAATGAACTACTGGGATTTCATCAAGATAAAAAGCTTTTGCACAGCAAAAGAAACAGTCCACAAAACCAAAAGACAACCAACAGAATGGGAGAAAATATTTGCAAATGACATATCAGATAAAGGGCTAGTATCCATAATCTATTAAGAACTTATCAAACTCAACACCCAAAGAACAAATGATCCAATCAAGAAATGGGCAGAAGACATGAACAGACATTTTTCCAAAGAAGACATCCAAATGGCCAACAGACACATGAAAAAGTGCTCAACATCGCTCGGCATCAGGGAAATCCAAATCAAAACCTCCATGAGATACCACCTCACACCAGTCAGAATGGCCAAAATTAACAAGTCAGGAAACGACAGATTTTGGTGGGGATGTGGAGAAAGGGGAACCCTCCTACACTGTTGGTGGGAATGCAAGCTGGTGCAGCCACTCTGGAAAACAGTAGGGAGGTTCCTCAAACAGTTGAAAATAGAGCTACCAAAGGATCCAGCAATTGCACTACTGTGTATTTACTCCAAAGATACAAATGTAGGGATCCGAAGGGGTATGTGCACCCCAATGTTTATAGCAGCAATGTCCACAATAGCCAAACTGTGGAAAGAGCCAAGATGTCCATCGACAGATGAATGGATAAAGAAGGTGTGGTATATATACACAACGGAATATTATGCAGCCATCAAAAGGAATGAGATCTTGCCATTTGCAACCATGTGGACGGAACTGGAGGGTGTTATGCTGAGTGAAATAAGTCATTCAGAGAAAGACATGTATCATACGACCTCACTGATATGAGGAATTCTTAATCTCAGGAAACAAACTGAGGGTTGCTGGAGTGGTGTGGGGTGGGAGGGATGGGGTGGCTGGGTGATAGACATTGGGGAGGGTATGTGCTATGGTGAGCACTGTGAATTGTACAAGACTGATGAATCACGGATCTGTACTTCTGAAACAAATAATGCAATATATGTTAAGAAAAAAAAGAAGAAGATAGCAGGAGGGGAAGAATGAAGGGGAGTAAGTCGGAGGGGGAGACGAACCATTAGAGACAATGGACTCTGAAAAACAAACTGAGGGTTCTAGAGGGGAGGGGGTGGGGGGATGGGTTAGCCTCGTGATGGGTATTAAAAAGGGCACATTCTGCGTGGAGCACTGGGTGTTATGCACAAACAATGAATCTTGGAACACTACATCAAAAACTAATGATGTAATGTATGGTGATTAACATAACAATAAAAATTATTAAAAAAATAAAATAAAGATTTTATTTATTTATATGTCAGAGACAGAGAAAGAGCGTACAAGCAGGAGAAGCAAGGGGAGCAGCAGAGGGAGAAGCAGGCTCCCCGCTGAGCAGGGAGCCCAATGCGGGACTCGATCCCAGGACCCTGGGATCATGACCTGAGCCGAAGGCAGACGCTTAACGAGTGAGCCACCCAGGCACCCTGAAACTAATACAATGTTATATGTCAATTATATCTCAAATAAAGAAGCAAAACCTACCATTTGTGACTGACTACATGGATGAAACTAGAAAATGTTATGCTAAGCGAAATAAGACAGAGAAAAACAAATACTACATGATCTCATCTCATTTACATGTGGAATCTTAAAAAAAAAAAAAAATTCAACTCATAGTAACAGAGAGTAGAATAGAGGTTACCAGAGGCTTGGGGTGGAGGTGGGGGAAAGGGGAGATAATGGACACGGGATACAAATTTCCAGTTACAAGATAAATAAGATCTGGAAACCTAATGTATAGTGATCATAGTTAATAATAATGTATTATATACTTGAAAGTCGGTCCAAGTGTTCTCACCAAACACATACACAAAATGTAACTGTATGAGGTGAAAGATGTTTATCAGAGTGACTGTGGGATCATTTCACAATGTATATCAAAACATCATGCTATACAACATACATATTACAATTTGTATTCATAAGTCATACCTCAATAAAGTTGGAAAAATAAACAAATAAATAAAATTAAAACTTATTCCATTATATTACTGGGTTTTTTTAAGTATGTAAGTTCTAAATACTAAACGTGTCAAACCATGCACTCTTTCTCCTCTGAGTGGTTGCACACACTGTGCCCCTGCTAACAGTCTCCTCTCCTTTCCCATCTCCCCCACCACTCTCCATTGTTAACATCTCATTTTAGACATTGTGTCCTCTGGGGCACCTGTGTGGCCTCCATGTCCAGGCTCAGTCACCCTTCTATCAGATTGTACTTCCTTGTACTTCTCCTTCTTAACCAACTGCAACTACTGATTTATGCAATTACTTATTTATTTCTACATATTTCCACTAGATTGTAAATGCTATGCCCTGTCATCCTACTAGGCACTTAATAAATATTTGTTGATGAATAAACAGATTATTTCACATTTCAGGATGTCTCTTTGAAACCACCAAAATACAGATTTTCTACTGATGCACTTAGTTTGTAACCTTCTCTCTCCTTTATTCATTTGTGTAATTGGCTATCTAATTTTTCATTATTTCATTGAATTGTCTAACTTTTTTCAATATGTTGTTTCAAAACATCCTATCCTTTTTAAATCTTGACATTGACTATTAGGGGGCCAGGAAAAATTATTATAGTCAATAACTTGATGATTTTCAAAGGGGTGGCTCACCTGGATTGTGAGTGGAAATTCAACTCCCTAAAATAGCCTAACTGACCCAGTCTTCATAAGACAGAAAATCAATTCCATGGAATTATTTTGGTAGTCAGTTCTATCAGATCAGTTGTTTGGACAAAGAATTGTTTGGCAATCAATCGTCTGACAGACTTAAAATTTTAATAAAGTAACTGGATGTTCTAGAAATAAGGGACATGAAAGTTAGTCCTCATGCAACAGACGCAGAAAGATTAAGCCAGACTAAATAAGACTAAGTAGACTAATGGCAAAGGTAGACTTCAGGACTTAACGATGTTTGATTCACTTTTCTTTCTGTATCAAAATTATATCAATAGTTACATTAGTTGTAATGATTCAGCCTTCCTATCAAATCCCTCATCCAACTGCTTCTTTCATGTTTCTATCTATTAAAATGGGTTTATATCAATACAAATTCCTCTGTGGCAGGAAACATACTCAATTTTGTCCCTCAGTCTCTAGCCATATAGGCACATAATAAACTCTTAGATAATGAAAGAATAAGAGAATTCCATCAATAAATCTCTTTTATCTATCCATTCCCCCACCCAACCAGGTATAGGCAAGCCTTCTTCTTATCACAGGAGACATACAAAAACAATTTACTCAGAAATCTATTCTTCTTAAAAGAAAACTCATCTTCCAGATAACCCTATTCACTCCATTTTTCAGCACCCATCCCTCACAACCCCATTGTGAACCACTGCCCTCAACACCACAACCACTTGCCAAATCAGGGAGCTATTTTCATTTTCATCAGAATCAAACAACCTGAGCACTTTTCAGGGTCATTATTCCCTCAATGAAATATATAATATATATATATTATATAAATAATAAATATATATAAATAATATATATATCTTCAATAAAATATATACCTCACATTTCCTTCAAAGACAGCACATGGAAATTCTGAAGAGCTGCCTGCATACCTGAAGTTGAAGATTTCCACACCTTCTGAATCTGAGTGCTCAAAATATCAAACTTCTCAGGGCAATCTCCCTGCTAAATCAGAGATTACCAGGAACAGGGCCCAATATGTTCTAATTTCAGAATATCAGCAGTGTTTTTTGTTTTTGTTTTCTCCTCTGAAAAATATTTATTACATCCTTAATGTATACTAAGCACTGCTGGCACACAGAATATATATAAATTTTAAATTTTAAAAACATATCTCCTGTCTTCAAAGTTATCTCAGTGTCCTTAGAAATACAGAAAGACATGTAAATAAACAAACGTACAAGGTGAAAAATTATCAGTTGCCCCAGACAATACCAAAAAAGGATATATAGAGACAGCAACACTTTGATCAAGTTCTAAATAATAATAGCAATAATAACACCACAAAGATAGGTAAAATATACTGTGCTTATCTCACTTAATCCCCTTAATACCATGTGTGGTAGGTACTATTATTATCCTAATAATAATAACTTTGAAAATTGAAAATTTAGTAACAGCATGGTCAATTAACATTAACCCATTGCTAGTAAAACAATAGAGCTGAGATTTGAACCCAGGGTTTTCTGACTCTAGAGTTGACATTCTTAACTATTGTCCCATCAATTATATTTCAAATGACACACATGCTCTAGGAGAGGGAAACTTAGGGAAAGAAATCTAGAGAGAAACATTTGGGAAACTGCAAGAGTCTAGAATAGCTATAATAATTCCTAGAGCAAAAGTAGGGGAGCAATGAGAAATGAGACCACAGAAGTGGTCAGAAACTCCAGTATGACTGGCCTTTATTGCATGCAATAACTTTTTCCTTTAGGCTCTAGCTGGTAACAATTCACCAAAGGGGCCAATTGATTAAAGGAGATGAGAAAGAGTAAGAAACTAAAAATAATGCCAGATTTATGGTTTGGGGTCTGGGTGGATGGTAGTATCCTTAACAGAACATGCAATATAAAAAAGGAAGCAGTTTTTGTAGTGAAGAGAAGAAAGCTGATGTGCCCAGTTTGACCATACTGAATTTAGGTCCGTGAGACATCCAGGGGCAGGGCCTAGGAGGCAGAAAATATGCAGGTTAGGATTTAGGAGACATGCTGAGTTCAGGTATGGGGATAACTCTCTAGGTTCTGTATGTGACTCACCTACTTACAGATTAAATATATGCAAGTAGTTTAAAACCAAGCTTCCAAGAAGAATGTCCAGTGTGAGAAGGGCAAGAACAGGGATCTGAAATATACCACTATTTAGAAGAAAGTAGAATAGTAGTTTAAAATCCCCTTTTATGAGCTTCACAGTCTTTTTGTATCTTCTCCTCATAATATTATCATTGGCACAAATCTACGATTGTTGACATCTTATTTGAATAATGTCTTATCCTCAATGAGACAAGCCACTGGGAGCAGAGCTTTTGCTAACTATTGTATTTCAAGTACTAATCATGATGTCAGCAATTGGTACGTGCTCAATACTGAATGAATAAACCAGTTAAAGAAATAGATGAAACTCATCAGAAATGTGGAAAGAGAGGCAATATTTGGCATCTTCACAATAACACAAGAAGGAGCACTGTCACAAGGGAGCAAAAAGTCCTAAAGGACACTAAACAAGATAAAATCGAAAAAGAACTCAATAAAATAAGGGAGAATTAAAAGAAAACTAAAAATACAACACAAGATCAATATTTCTTTTGAAAGCAATAAATGGAAGAAAAGACACTGCAAAAAACTGGAACTCAAGTATATAGGTAAACATGAGAAACTTCATCAAAAATATAAAGAAAAAAAAAGGCATCAATGCTATGCAAATACTAGGATTAAAAAAAAGCACATCCAACATAATAATTATAGCTATTTCTTAAAATAAGCAAAACAATCAAAACAGAATATCAAAAATACAATTGATGAAACTTTCCTGAATTGAAAAAACTGAATATGCAAATAGATGTGACTCCCCAGATCTAAATAAAATCAAAAGTATTCTACACAGATACTCCTGGCAAATTCCTGAATTACAAATATAAAAGAAATCCTCTGATAATCCAGACATTTCCTTCAAGTGGAACTGTAAAAAATTCTTAAAATAAAATGAACATAATGAAAAATACATAAATTAATAATGATAAACTGTATCTAATCTCTACAGTATCAACTAGACATGCAGTGAGGGGAGAGGAGGAGAAGAGGATTTCAGATGCAACTTCAAAAACTTTAATAAAATTCTTCATCTCACTCTCAGGGGACTTCACAGATTCCATTTCATTCTTGACTCTGATAACTTTAAAGTAACCTCCTCCCAATAAATTCCAAAACGCAGAAACTACACAGTTTGACTATAATCCACTAAAGCTTGGAACCTGGTTTTTATTTTATTTTATTTTTTAATAAAGATTTTTATTTATTTATTTGACAGAGAGAGACACAGTGAGAGAGGGAACACAAGCAGGAGGAGTGGGAGAGGGAGAAGCAGGCTTCCCACTGAGTGGGGAGCCCGATGCGGGGCTCAATCCCAGGACCCTGGGACCATGACCTGAGCCAAAGGCAGACGCTTAATGACTGAGCCACCCAGGCGCCCCTTGGAACCTGTTTTTTAATGCTCAATAGAGAAAAATTAAAACTTGGTAATTGAAAATACTCTAACACTCTTCTGAATAACCATTAGTTCAAAGCAAAACTGTGATCAGAGACAATTTGAAAAATAGTAAGAATGAGGCCATCATATGAAAACCTATGATTGATGTCCAGATCCGATTTCAGACATAAATTTGAAGGTTTAAATGCCTTTTCAATGTTACTTATAATATTAAAAATTGGAAACAACATATTGATAAGGCAATAGTTATTATTCAAATATTAAGTCATATATTTTCATCTTTTTTAAAATGGCATTGAAAAAACTTCCAGTGTAACATTATGTGAAAAATGTAGTATCCCAAACTAAGTATATTACCATATGTGGTTAAATGAAAGGAGATATGCAATTATAACTTCCCTGAGAATTTGGAGAGAAATAGAAATTAAAGGAATAGAATAATAATGGCATAAACACAAGTGATAAAAGCAAAATTTGAAGAACAAATATACTTTCTATACATCAAACCATCTTTTAAAAATAGTTCAGATCTGACTGATGCAGTTTAAATGTCTGACCTTCAATACAATTCCATAAATAAGCATATCAAATTTTTAGTAGTCAATGTGTTGATATTATTTTCTTTCCAATATGCTAAAATTAATCTACTATGGTTGTGACTAATCTTAGGAAAAATCATACATCTAATCTCTATTTAGTTGTAACATGGACAAATGATTTGATCTCCATGTATATATTGCATATTCTAAAGATAAATATTAAGAACAATAACTGACAATGGATAGGCCATTTAGGTCAAATCTCATTGTAACTATCTCTAGAAAAACCTATGTATGAGACAAAAGTGAAAGTTAATAGTAATATACGAGTAAAAAGAGAAATTGAATTTCCTCATTAAATAGAATTCTGCAGTTCGTATCACTTGTGGTAATTATTTCACTTTAACCTAGTAGAAAACCTTTGGTAGCCCTACATATGAAAATTAGTGCTATTCAATAAAGAATCTAGAATTCATAATAACACTGGGTTTTAAAATATACACCAAGCACTGAATACTGAGGTCAATGTCAGCTTTTATCCATTCAAATCTGAAAGCTAAATCAGTTTTATTAGAGATCTATACCAATAGCATACTTTGCACCTGATCAGGATTTTCAATGTTTATTTTTCTCTTTGGTGGGTAACAGCATCATTACTGACAAGTAAATTAAAGTAAGGCATACATAAAACAGAAGATGATTATAGAGTATTGTGAAAGTTCATAATTTGCAACCCTTTTCAGGAGTATATGTAGATTTTAGTGACCACAACAGATAAATGTTACTTCTGAACTATTTGCATGAAACTTCACAAAGACAGCCTGTGAAGAAAGGCTTCAGAGGCATGAATTTTTTTATTCACTGGCATTATCTCTTCTTTTCCAGCTATTAAAAGAAATGTCCTTAAAAGAACTCACAAGAAAAAGACCATAACACATCTATAGTAGGCAGATAAAATTCACTACTAATACGGATGTCTTCTCCCTTCTGAGTGTGATAGGCAGAATAACCGTCACACAAAAAGCATATCTAACTGTGAATATGTGAAGTTATACAGTAAAGGGGAATTAAGGTTGCAGATGGAATTAAGATTGCTAATCAACTAACCTCAAGATGGAGATATTATCCTGGGTTATCGGGGTGGACCCAATATAGTCACAAGGGTCCTTAAAGGTCAGAGTTAAAGAGGCATTTGAAGATGCTATGCTGTTGGCTTTAAAGATGGATTGGGAGCATAAGCCAAGGACTGTAAGAAGCCTCCAGAAACTGAAAAGACTATGAAATAGATTTACTGCTACAGCCTACAGAGGGAACTCAGTCCTGCTATCATCTTGATTTTAGCCCAGTGAAATGTAAGTCAAACTTCTGACCTCTAGGACTGTGAGATAATAAATTTGAGTTGTTTAAGCCATTAAGTTTATAGCAACTTGTTACAGCATAAATAGGAAGCAAAGTAGGGATCATACTGAAGGAGGGAACTAATAAAAATCCTAAAGAAAGTAACTCCAGAAGAAGTTTCCCTTCCAAATGGAAACCATGAGTAAAGAATGGATGTTTCTTAAGAGTATGGCTATTTAGAAAAATTAATAATTTCATAATTTTATGTGAGAAATCAAGTAATATAAAAACATTTTAAAAGAAAAAGTACACTTTAATTATCAGTCTATGCATTGTCAAAGGGCTTATCTAAGGTCCCAGGGGGTCCCAGTTACAGATAAATGAATTTCAAGTAAAATTTTAAGGTACTTTAAATTTAATTGTTACTCTGAATGTTTTAAAATTTTACCATTTTGTAGGTTTCTATATGAAAATGTTCTATTTTTACTTTGCCTCTACATTTTTGTTTTCTCCAATGGCTTTTCTTATGCTCTTGCTCCCATATTTTCACTCCAAGACTCCATACCCACATCTTCTGAGGCTTTACACCAATAAACTTCTCTCTTACATTTCTGGACTTCCCTTTTCACTTCATACTTCCTGCTCATGTTTCCCTGATCCTGTATACCTCCCTTCTGGCATCAACCATGGTTCTTAGTTTCAATCAACCAATCAACAACAAAAATTTTGGCAGATTTAAAGAGAAACAACTTATTAAAAATGCATGATCAGAGAGAATGCCAAGTGTTGGTGAAGATGTTGAGCAACTGCAGCTCTCCTTACAGGGGAGATATTAATTGGTGGAAATATTAATGGAAAATCACTTTGGCAAATTGTTTAGAAATATGTCTGTGGGCTATGAAGGAGAAACAACACTTAAAATCATGAAGACACCTCTGTCATTGGCCCTTGGTACAGACAAGAGAACCTGCAATGCCACCACTAACAACTCAGCTTTCTAGAAACAAGGTCATTTCTATAACAAGAGTCATTGCTGCTTCTGTGGCCCAGATGTAGCTACTGCTTCTAACACCATCTCACCAATGCTCCCAAATACTGCCCCATAAAAGACTAGATTACCTAAGCACAGGAAGGAGTTTCAGAAGTCAAGTAACCAAAAGGCAACTAAATGTCCCATATATCTTCTATGACATCTTAAATATATACTGCAACAATCTCATCATAGCCATATTTCTACCTTAGAAATTTCTTCCTCATAATCTTATGTGTCTTCATAGAATCAATACCTATAACCTACATACCAATGGCTCCCAAATTTGTGCTTCTAACTTGGCTATTGTGTGCAGAAGCTTGGGACTTCAAGCAAGTTTCAATGTGGGTTCTTTTTCAGATCAAATATTGCTTTCTATAAAAGAAACAACAACAACAAAAAGTTCTCTGCCCCCCCCCCAGATCGTCATTCCCACAGATTTATGCGGGTCTACAGAAGCAAAACACAAAAGTCTTCTCCTCCACAAAATTTCTTGGCCACTCATACAAATATCTAGAGGGTGTGAATCTCCTTTCAATTACAGAGATCACGTGCACTTCAATTCTCACTGGAGACCTCAGTCATGACTAACCTGCTATCTGACTATTTTCCAAAGCTTGGCTGAAATAGCTAATATTTGAGAAAGACATTCTGAAGGGTAGACAAATACTTATTCTTTGGATTCTTCAGACTTTATCCTTATATTAAACTACCTATCCAGAACAATGGTACTCTGACCTCCTAAAGAATTGTTTTTAATTAGACAAAACCGATTCTGAGATAGTAATAATAATAACATGGGAAAGTTTTTTGTTATAATTACTAAATTTAGCCCATGCCCTTATGTAAAATTTCTCATGACAAATTTTTCTCAGAACGTCCAGGAATAAAGGTTGTCTCCTGTGATAAAATTTATGTTTGTTACCATAACACAATGAAAACTATGCAACCCATTTATTCTACTTACCCAGTTTTGCACTCAGCTGCATTAGGGTTCCTCACTAGTTGTGCTGCTGTTTATATCTCCTGCTTTACCTCTATTTCTTACTTATGATTTTTAACTTTTTTTATCATTTAATCAAAAATATTTACTGCAATTCTACAGTAAGCCATCAATCACTCTTTTAGGTATTAAGAATACAATAAAGAAGGGATGCCTGGGTGGCTCAATTGGTTAACCTGCCTTCAGTTCAGGTCATGATCCCAGTGTCCTGGGATCAAGTCCCGCATCAGGTTCCTTGCTCAGCAGGGAGCCTGCTGATCCTCCTGCTTGTGCATGCTCTCTCTCTCTCTCTCTCTGACAAATAAATAAATAAAATCTTTAAAAAAAAATAAAACAAATAAGATTTTTAAAAAAGAATACAACAGGAAAGAAATAATAGACTAACATCCCTGCCATTGCAGAATTTACATTCTCATAGGGGGAAAGACTAAAAATAAATAATGTAAGATGTATAATATATGAAATGGAAAAATACAGAAAATGATGAATGAACATACAAGAACTGAACAAATTTTTTAAACATGGTAGTCAAATGAAAAGTGACAATGGAAAAAGGACAGTGTGGCAGAAACAGAAGGAGCAAGAAGTGGAGTGGGAAAAAAATGAGGGCCAGATCACATGAGGTCTTTTATTCTGAGATGGTAAGCCAAGGAGGGTTTTGTAAAAAAATAAATAAATAAATAACATGGTAAGATTTGAGTTGTAAAGGAACAGGTCTGACTACCATGTTGAAAATAAGCAGTGGCATATGGAAAGATCAGTTAGACGGTTACAGCAAATCAACCATGGCTTAGATAAAATAGAAGGATCTGACAGTTGGGTACAATAAAAAATAATTACTGAAAAATTTCAGGACAAGTAAGACTTGGAAAGAAGAGAAAATATCAGAGAACCAGAATGGTATGAGATTTCTCTACAACACTGGATGTCAGAAGAAAATGGAGAATGACCAAAATTCTAGAGGAATATTTTTCGAACTAAACCCAACTCAAAAGCAGAATAAAAGATATCTGTAATATGGTAGAACTACCTTGCAACTACCTCTCTTGGAGAATGTGCTTTAGCAAAAAGTGAGAGAAAACCTAGAAAGTAGAGGACATAGGATTCAGGAAATGATGGGAGAATGGGAAAGAAAACCTATAGCTTGACAGCAGTACAGCACAACAGGCCCAGAAAGTGACAAGTCCAAACTTAATCAGGAAGAAGAAAATCTCTGTCAGGTTCATAGGAAAAATACAGATTTGACAAAGAGATGATATGCTAAATGATATAATGAAGTATATGGAAAATAAGAATATATGTGTAAAAAATTAGGCAAATAAAAATAAAGCAATTATTTAGTGCAACTTTACTATACTTCTTAACTCAACAAACAGTATTTACATTGTCATAATGATGTTATTGATAACTCAAAGGAATGAAAGAACTACATTAGGAGGATATGGAAAGGGAAGTGTAAGTCCAAGGTTAAATCATAAAAAGTCACTATACAGAAACTAAAACAAGTCATCAAATAACACAACAGTAAAAATATTGTATAGAAAAACATGGCAATCACAGGAAGAAAGAGCTAAAAGCTGTTAACCCTGAAAACTGAAACTGGATGTAAATAAAGGAATATACTGTTTTTCATTATAATCACTTTTGGTAGTATTTTTTTTTAAGATTTTATTTATTTACCTAACAGAGAGAGACACAGTGAGAGAGGGAACACAAGCAGGGAACACAAGCAGGGGGAGTGGGAGAGGGAGAAGCAGGCCCCCCGCAGAGCAGAGAGCCCGACATGGGGCTCGATCCCAGGACCCCGGGATCACGACCCGAGCCGAAAGTAGACGCTCAACGACTGAGCAGCCCAGGTGCCCCTTGGTAGTATTTTTTTAAAAACCATGTGAATGCATTAATTTAATAAAATTTAATTTTTAAAATTAAAATAGAAATATCATATGATCCAATTATTCCACTACTGGGTATTTACCCAAAAAAATGAAAACACTAATTTGAAAAGATACATGCACCCCTAGTTTACTGCAGCATTATTTACAGTAGCCAAGATATGAAAGCAACCCAGTGTCCATCAATAGAAGTACGAATAAAGAAGATGTGGTGTACACACAGATGCATGCACACACACACACACACACACACATTGAAATATGAGTCAGTCATAAAAAAGGATATGATCTTGCTGTTTGTGATACAGACCTAGAGGGTATTACGCTAAGTGAAACAAGTCAGAGAAAGACAAATACCATATGCTTTCACTTATATGTGGAAACTAAAAAACAAATGAATAAACAAAAAGCAGAAACAGACTTACAAATACCAGAGGGGAGGAGGGTGGGAAATGGGCAAATGGGTGAAGAGGAGTGGGAGATACAAGCCTCTAGTTATGGAATGAATGAGTGACCCAGGCTAAAAGTACAGCATAGGGAATATAGTAAGTGGTATTGTAATTGTCATATGCAAACAGATTTTAGCTACACATGTGGTGAGCATAGCATAATACATAGACTTGTCAAATAACTATGCTGTGTAACTGAAACTAAAGTAACACTGGGAGTCAACCATACTTCAATAAAAAAATGAACTGTTTATGTGTACATACACATACAAATTCACATACGCATGTATACACTTCTAGGTATGCTACTTAACAGGGCTATTAACATAATTGCTGAATCTTGGGGGAGTAGAATATTATTTTCCCCATATAAATAGTATAAACTGAACAACTGGGTTTGATTCAGAATGTCCCCTGGTAGCCAACTCATCACATGAAAATAATAGTTTTCTTACACTAAAACCTCTAAGTTATTTTTCATCTCCATATGAATTTCCATTACCCAGTATGAAATATTGAAAATGGGAGATTATTATACAAATGCTTTATAACTTTCTCCTATCCAGCAGTGTTTAGAGATTTCAGAAAGATTTTTGAAAAACGATATTACACTTAGGTCAGCAAACTCAGTTATCTGTTGAATGCAAATGCAATAAAAAGCCTTGCATTCTCCCTTTATTCTATGAGGGCATTCAACAAACCTCTGTAACACACCTTTTATTTCTTTCTTTAAATTTTATTATTGTTATGTTAATCACCATACAATAAATCATTAGTTTTTGATGTAGTGTTCCATGATTCATTGTTTGTGTGTAACACCCAGTGCTCCACGCAGAACGTGCCCTTTTTAATACCCATCACCAGGCTAACCCATCCCCCCACACCCCTCCCCTCTAGAACCCTCACTTTGTTTTTCAGAGTCCATCATCTCTCATGGTTCGTCTCCCCCTCCGATTTCCCCCCCTTCATTCTTCCCCTCCTGCTATCTTCTTTTTTTTTTCTTAACATATATTGCATTATTTTTTTCAGAGGTACAGATCTGTGATTCAACAGTCTTGCACAATTCACAGTGCTCACCATAGCACATACCCTCCCCAATGTCTATCACCCAGCTACCCCGTCCCTCCCACCCCACCCCCACTCTAACAACCCTCAGTTTGTTTCCTGAGATTAAGAATTCCTCATATCACTGAGGTTATATGATACATGTCTTTCTCTGATTAACTTATTTCACTCAGCATAACACCCTCCAGTTCCATCCATGTCGTTGCAAACAGCAAGGTCTCATTCCTTTTGATGGCTGCATAATATTCCATTGTATATATATACCACTTCTTCTTTGTCCATTCATCTCTCGATGGACATCTTGGCTCTTTCCACAGTTTGGCTATTGCGGACATTGCTGCTATAAACATCGGGGTGCACGTACCCCTTTGGATCCCTACATTTATATCTTTGAGGTAAATACACAGTAATGCAATTGCTGGATCGTATGGTACCTCTATTTTCACCTTTTTGAGGAACCTCCATACTGTTTTCCAGAGTGGCTGCACCAGCTTGCATTCCCACCAACAGTGTAGAAGGGTTCCCCTTTCTCTGCAACACCGTCAACATCTGTCATTTCCTGACTTGTTAATTTTAGCCATTCTGACTGGTGTGAGGTGGTATCTCATGGAGGTTTTGATTTGGATTTCCCTGATGCCGAGCAATGTTGAGCACTTTTTCATGCATCCGTTGCCCATTTGAATGTCTTCTTTGGCAAAATGTCTGTTCATGTCTTCTGCCCATTTCTGGATTGGATCACTTGTTCTTTGGGTGTTGAGTTTGATAAGTTCTTTACAGATTTTGGATACTAGCCCTTTATCTGATATGTCATTTGCAAATATTTTCTCCCATTCTGTCGGTTGTCTTTTGGTTTTGTGGACTGTTTCTTTTGCTGTGCAAAAGCTTTTTATCTTGATGAAATCCCAATAGTTCATTTTTGCCCTTGTTTCTCTTGCCTTTGGCGATGTGTCTAGAAAGAAGTTGCTGCGGCTGAGTTCGAAAGGTTGCTGCCTGTGTTCTCCTTTAGGATTTTGATGGACTCCTGTCTCACATTTAGGTCTTTCAACCATTTTGAGTGTACTTTTCTGTGTGCTGTAAGGAAATGGTCCAGTTTCATTCTTCTACATGTGGCTGTCCAATTTTCCCAACACCATTTGTTGAAGAGACTTTTTTCCATTGGACATTCTTTCCTGCTTTGTCAAAGATGAGTTGACCATAGAGTTGAGGGTCCATTTCTGGGCTCTCTGTTCTGTTCCATTGATCTATGTGTCTGTTTTTGTGCCAGTTCCATACTGTCTTGATGATGACAGCTTTGTAATAGAGCTGGAAGTCCGGAATTGTGATGCTGCCAGCTTTGCTTTTCTTTTTCAACATTCCTCCGGCTATTCGGGGTCTTTTCTGGTTCCATACAAATGTTAGGATTATTTGTTCCATTTCTTTGAAAAAAGTGGATGGTATTTTGATGGGGATTGCATTGAATGTGTAGATTGCTCTAGGTAGCATCGACATCTTCACAATATTTGTTCTTCCAATCCATGAGCATGGAAAGTTTTTCCATTTCTTTGTGTCCTCCTCAATTTCTTTCATGAGTATTTTATAGTTTTCTGAGTACAGATCCTTTACCTCTTTGGTTAGATTTATTCCTGGGTATCTTATGGCTTTGGGTGCAATTGTAAATGGGATTGACTCCTTAATTTCTCTCTCCTCTGTCTTGCTATTGGTGTATAGGAATGCCACTGATTTCTGTGCATTGATTTTATATCCTGCCACTTTACTGAATTCCTGTATGAGTTCTAGCAGTTTTGAGGTGGAGTCTTTTGGGTTTTCCACATAAAGTATCATATCATCTGCAAAGAGTGAGAGTTTGAGTTCTTCTTTGCCGATTTGGATGCCTTTGATTTCTTTTTGTTGTCTGATTTTTGTGGCTAGGACTTCTAATACTATGTTGAATAGCAGTGGTGAGAGTGGACATCCCTGCCGCATTCCTGACCTTAAGGGGAAAACTCTCAGTCTTTCCCCATTGAGAATGATAATCGTTGTAGGTTTTTCATAGATGGCTTTTATGATATTGAGGTATGTACCCTGTATCCCTACACTCTGAAGAGTTTTGATCAAGAAAGGATGCTGTACTTTGTCAAATGCTTTTTCTGCATCTATTGAGAGGATCATATGATTCTTGTTCTTTCTTTTGTTAATGTATTGTCTCACGTTGTTTGATTTGCGGATGTTGAACCAACCTTGCAGCCCAGGGATAAATCCCACTTGGTCGTGGTGAATAATCATTTTAATGTACTGTTGGATCCTATTGGCTAGTATTTTGGTGAGAAATTTTGCATCCATGTTCATCAAGGATATTGGTCTCTAATTCTCCTTTTCGATGGGGTCTTTGTCTGGTTTGCGGATCAAGGTAATGGTGGCATCATAAAACAAGTTTGGAAGTTTTCCTTCCGTTTCTATTTTTTGGAACAGTTTCAGAAGAATAGGTATTAATTCTTCTTTAAATGTTTGGTAGAATTCCCCTGGGAAGCCATCTGGCCCTGGGCTTTTGTTTGTTGGGCGATTTTTGATGACTGCTTCAATTTCCTTAGTGGTTATAGGCCTGTTCAGGTTTTCTATTTCTTCCTGGTTCAATTTTGGTAGTTGATACATCTCTAGGAATGCATTCATTTCTTCGAGGTTATCTAATTTGCTGGCATAGAGTTGCTCATAATATGTTCTTATAATTGTTTGTAGTTCTTTGGTGTTGGTTGTGATCTCTCCTCTTTCATTCATGATTTTGTTGATTTCGGTCATTTCTCTTTTCTTTTTGATAAGTCTGGCCAGGGGTTTATCAATCTTGTGAATTCTTTCAAAGAACCAGCTCCTAGTTTCGTTGATCTGTTCTACTGTTCTTTTGGTTTCTATTTCATTGATTTCTGCTCTGATCTTTATTATTTCTCTTCTCCTGCTGGGTTTAGGCTTCATTTGCTGTTTTTTCTCTAGCTCCTTTAGGGGTAGGGTTAGGTTGTGTATTTGAGACCTTTCTTGTTTCTTGAGAAAGGCTTGTATTGCTATATACTTTCCTCTCAGGACTGCCTTTCCTGCATCCCAAAGATTTTGAACAGTTGTGTTTTCATTTTCATTGGTTTCCATGAATTTTTTTTAATTCTTGTTTAATTTCCTGGTTGACCCATTCATTCTTTAGTAAGATGCTCTTTAGCCTCCATGTCTTTGAGTTCTCTCTGACTTTCTCTTGTGATTGAGTTCTAGTTTCAAAGCATTGTGGTCTGAAAATATGCAGGGAATAATCCCAATCTTTTGGTACTGGTTGAGACCTGATTTGTGACCTAGGATGTGATCGATTCTGGAGAATGTTCCATGGGCACTAGAGAAGAATGTGTATTCCGTTGCTTTGGGATGGAATGTTCTGAATATGTCTGTGAAGTCCGTTTGGTCCAGTGTGTCATTTAAAGTCTTTATTTCCTTGTTGATGTTTTGCTTAGATGATCTGTCCATTTCAGTGAGGGGGGTGTTAAAGTCCCCCACTATTATTGTATTGTTGTCAATGGGTTTCTTTGCTTTTGTTATTAATTGCCTTATATAATTGGCTGCTCCCATGTGAGGGGCATAGATATTTACAATTGTTAGATCTTCTTGTTGGATAGACCCTTTAAGTAGGATATAGTGTCCTTCCTCATCTCTTATTACAGTCTTTGGTTTAAAATCTAATTTGTCTGATATAAGGATTGCCACCCCAGCTTTCTTTTGGTGTCCATTAGCATGGTAAATGGTTTTCTACCCCCTCACTTTCTTCTCTTTTTTTTGTTTCAATTTTTTATTGTTATGTTAATCACTATACATTACATCATTAGTTTTTGATCTACCCCCTCGCTTTCAATCTTGGGGTGTCTTCGGGTCTAAAATAAGTCTCTTGCAGACACATATTGATGGGTCTTGTTTTTTAATCCAATCTGAGAGCCTGTGTCTTTTGATTGGGGCTTTTAGCCCATTTACATTCAGGGTAACTATTGAAAGATATGAATTTAGTGCCACACTATTGCCTGTAAGGTGACTATTACTGTATATTGTCTGTGTTCCTTTCTGGTCTATGCTGCTTTTAGGCTCTCTCTTTGCTTAGAGGACCCCTTTCAATATTTCTTGGAGGGCTGGTTTCGTGTTTGCAAATTCCTTTAGTTTTTGTTTGTTTTGGAAGCTTTTTATCTCTCCTTCAATTTTCAATGAGAGCCTAGCTGGATATAGTATTCTTGGCTGCATATTTTTCTCATTTAGTGCTCTGAAGATATCATGCCAGTCCTTTCTGGCCTGCCAGGTCTCTGTGGATAGGTCTGTTGCCAATCTAATGTTTCTATCAATATAGGTTACATATCTCTTCTCCCAAGCTGCTTTCAGGATTTTCTCTTTGTCTCTGAGACTCGTAAGTTTTACTATTAGATGTCACGATGTTGACCTATTTTTACTGATTTTGAGGGGGGTTCTCTGTGCCTCCTGGATTTTGATGCCTCTTTCCTTCCCCACATTAGGGAAGTTCTCTGTTATAATTTGCTCCAATATACCTTCTGCCCCCCTCTCTTTCTTCTTCTTCTGGGATCCCAATTATTCTAATGTTGTTTCGTCTAATTGTATCGCTTCTCTCTCTAATTCTGCCCTCGTGATCCAGTAGTTGTTTAACTCAGCCTCTTTATTTTCCATCATTTGGTCTTCTATATCGCTGATTCTCTCCTCTGCCTCATTTATCCTAGCAGTTAGTGCCCCCATTTTTGATTGCACCTCATTAATAGCCTTTTTGATTTCAACTTGGTTAGACTTTAGTTCTTTTATTTCTCCAGAAAGTGTTTCTCTAATAACTTCCATGCTTTTTTCAAGCCCAGCTAGTATCTTTAAAGTCATGATTATGAACTCTAGGTCCGACATCATACTAATGTCCGTATTGAGTAGGTCCCTGGCAGACGGTACTACCTCTTGTTCTTTTTGTTGAGGTGATTTTTTCCATCTTGTCATTTTGTCCAGAGGAGAAGAGATGAAGGAGAGAATAAAATGCTAATAGGGTAACAACGTCCCCAGAAAATATACTCTAAACAAATCAGAAAATATGTGAAACCAAGGGGAAAAAAGGGAAAGAAAGAGAAAAAAAAGAAAAACAAACAAAAACAGAACAAAAAAAAAAACAAAATATGATCAAATGTGATCAGGCTAGTGCATAGATCAGTGCCACACACTAGATTTTGGGTGTATTTTGGTCTGTTAGAAGAAAATGCCTCCCAAAATTTTAAAGAAAGCAAGACTTAAATATGAACAAAATAAGAGTTGATACGATGAAGGGATAGAATATGACTGTAAAGATGAAAATTATAAAAAATTTTATAAAAAGAATTGATAAGTTATTTGAAAAAAGAAAGAAGAGGATTTAAAAAAAAAAGAAAGGAAAAAAAAGGGGGGATAGAATGTGATCAGGCAGGAGACTAGAAAAAAGCCATACACTAGAGATTTAGGGCATATTTTGATCTGTTAGAATAAACTGTATCTCAAAATTTTAAAGAGAAAACTATAAATAAATAAATAAATATATATATATCTATATATCTATATATATATATAGATATATATATGCCAAAAATAGGGGTAACTACTATGAAGGGATAGAATATGACTCTAAAAATGAAAAATAAAAATTTTTTTTAAAAAGGGATTGATAAGATGTTGGTTGAAAAAGGGAAAAAGAAACATTTAAAAAAAAAGACAGTTAAAAAAAGATAACTTTGAAAGACTAAAGAATCATGGTAAAAAAGCCATGAATTCTATGTGCAGTATTCCCCTAGCGCTGGAGTTCTGCCATTCTCATTGATCGGTAAACTTGGTCTTGGCTGGCTGTTCTTGCTGATCTTCTCAGGGAGGGGCCTGTTGCCGTGGTTCCCAAATGTATTTGCTGGAGGCGGAATTGCCCTGCCCTGCCCTTGCTGGTCGGGCATAAGTAATCTGCTCAGTTTTGCTCTCGGGATCTTTTATTCCCTGCAAGCTTTCGGTACAGCCTTGGAGGAGGAGAGTGAAAATGGCGGCCTCCCAATCTCTGCCCCAGAGGAGCCGAGAACGCGGGGCCCCACTCCTCAGTGCACCCCCACAGAAAAGCAGTCAATCACTCCCATCTCCCTGGTCTCTGGCCACACTCTGTGCTCACCTGCCCTGTGACCGAGCATTTCTATCTCTGGCACCCAACTCGGTGTGGAGTCTCCAAACCCAGCAGATCCCTGCAGTGCATTCCCATGCCGCTCCTCCCAGAGGAGGAAGGGGAGTCTCCCGGATCTGCCGCTTGTTGGGTCCCTGCTGGAGGAGCAGGGGCCCGACTGTGTCACTGATCACAGTTTATGGCAACCCCGAACTGAAAGCCCACGCCTCAGCTCCGTCTCTGCAGCCGGCTTCCCCGCTCTGATACCTGGGAGCTCTGCCACACTCAGGCACCCCCAGTCTTCCTGTGACCCTGAGGGTCCTGAGACCACACTGTCCCACAAGGGTACCACCCCACGTTTGGCCACTGGAGCGACGTCCCTCAGTGGAGCCGACTTCTGAAAGTTCCGATTTTGTGTTCTGCTGCTCTATCACTTGCCAGAAGTGGCCAACGGAGGCCCCCTCCCCCGCCGTCTATCCTCCCGAATATCACCTCAGATTCACTTCTCCAACACATCCTACCTTCCAGAAAGTGGTCGCTTTTCTGTTCAGAGAGTTGTTGCTATTCTTTTCTTCGATCTCCTGTTGAGTTCGTAGGTGTTCAGAATGGTTTGATCCCTATCCAGCTGAATTCCTGAGACCACACAAAATCCAGGTCTCCTACTCCTCTGCCATCTTGCTCTGCCCTGTAACACATCTTAATACCACCAAAAGCAGACTTGGAAAATTTCTCCTTTCCTATCGAAAATTAATCCCTTCCAAATAGATCCCGTGGGTTTTCACATGGTGGTTTGTAAATGTTAGAACAGCACAGGTGAGAGTAACAGGAAATCTAAAAACAACAATAACAAACAGCAACAATAAACTAATTAAAACAATAAGAAAATGTATTAGTTCACATAAGTAAAAGCCTAAATTCTGACAAGGGTCAGGGTAAACTAAATACAAATTACTCCATTCTGCTGTCTTGCAATGCTCTTATGTCCATCTACCTCCCTGTCCCAGCTTCATCCTCAGGGTGGTAGCAAGACTGTGGCATCAGTTCTAATTCTAATACCTCCAAAGGAAGAAAAGGGAACACTTCCACAGCTGTACCAGAAGCACCAGGTAAAAGCATCAGATGCATCATGGTATTAATCATGTGCTTCTGATGCTTTGCCATCTAACACAATGCTGACCCTGGAGAGTGCTAGCCAATTCCTGAAGATAGCAAAAGACTGGCCTCCAAGTGTGCCCTTTTATATACAAACCAACCAATCCTGACCCTTACCCTCAATCACCTCTTTTATTGAGCTCTTACACTGAGGGCCTTTATTCCCCTGCCCTAATCACCCCAGAGCCAGTACAGGACAACTAAGGATAGGACTTAATGCCCCAGAGCCCACCAGAATTATTCAAACTAGCCAATCCTAAACCTGTTTACACTGCCTTGCCTGTTCCTTCATATGGAAACCACAATAAAGGCTCTTGTTCGCATTTTCTCCTCATTCCCTCATTATTCCCTCTCGTTCATATTTTCTCCTCATTCCCTCTGCCTGACCAAATCCATGTGGTCCCTCATGGCATTGTGTGCCCCCTCCTTTTGGTATCCGTGAAATAAACACTCTATTGGCCTCACCATACATGAATAACAAAATCTACATTTTTAAAAAGTCATTATTTCTGCCTTAGTTGCTGAAATTAAGCCATATACCTACTCCTGAGCCAATCACTGGCAAAGAGTATAGAATTACACATAGACATGAGTTTTCCAAAACTGTATGAAGGAGTACTCTTGAGCAATCTTGAGTACTCTTGAGTATATTTTTGATGGCAATACAGGAATATTCAACATCTGCAGGATACCACACGAACTGTTAACTCAAGATAATTCATGCTTTCAACACTACAACCTATTAAATTCTTTTCAATGATGTCAGACCTTTGAGAAGCTGGGTTCTTAGCAGTTGTTATTGTAAAAATAAAAAACAGGAACTGCACAAAAATCAATAAGGTTGAAGTAATGAAGGTGGTGATGTATAATCTGATTCCAGGTTAGAGAAGTTGTGTTTGGAGCTGTTAGATATTTCTTTCTGCCTACAGACATTATGATTAAATTACTTAGATACTAAGAACCCTGGGAACCAAGAGATTTGGGAATCTCTGACTGAGACAAATAAGACCCAAGTCTGTTTGGGGGTAAAGTCAACATCCTCTCAGAAGCATAGGCTTCATGGAGTGCATCCAAAGAGAATTGTAGCCCTGTCAAGAAAGAGGAAGAAACAAGTACTTACAACATTGTTCTCCCTATGGAATTACTATTATTTCCCTTTAAATTATCAGGTCCGTTTCTTCTGCTAAATTGTTATTAAAAAAAAAAAACACTTTATCTTTATCTTTTAGATTGTCTTAAAACAATCTGAAAACTTTTCTATAGGTCAAAAATATATTGGTTATGTTTTATTATATGTCAATTACATGCAGATACTTTACATTACCTCTAATGTCAACAATAATCCTAAGAAGTATATATTACCAGAATTTTACAGATAAGTAAAAAGAGCCCAGTAAGATTAAAGTCATTTAGCCAGTAAATGCTGGGCAAGTCTGCCTGGTTCCAAACATGATTTGATGACTTCCCATCTTAATTATTACATTTCTGAAGTACTAGCTCACTTTCTTGCTTCAGATTTTACCAATTCCTCTGTGAAATGCTCTCCTCCTTTATTCTTATGTGACCCCCAGACCCTTCTGAATGATTCTCCTGTAAGCCTGTTTTATACTTTCACCTTTAACGTTCTATTTAAAATACCTCCTTTACCTATTTTTATGGTCCTCTTTCTACTCCAACCCCAAATTAAGATTTTCCTTAAAATTAAAGTCTTTTTTTTCTTGGCACTTTCTATGTCATTTCTGTGTATTTAATTCTCAAATCTCTAACTTCTGTCCTACTATCTTCCATACTTCTAACTGAATATTTGCATTTGGATGTCTCCCTTTTACATAGAATCAACATGTCTAAACTGATCCCATCAACCCCCTTCCAAAACCAGCACTTGTCCCCAGTCTCCCTTTTGATGGTGTTTGCCCCAGACAGCTAGTCTTGAGACCTCAAAACTATAGTTGATACCAGCTTGTTTTTGCCCTCTACAAGTACATCCTATGAATCCATCAAGTATCCCCTTAGAATCAACTTCTTTTCCTTTATTCCTCTTTATAGTTTTTATTTATCTTAACAATTGTATTGTTAATATCATGGTGAATTATGGATTAAATTTACAATTGATTAAATATTTCCTCTATTTTCTCATTTACAAAAAGAAAAAAGTTAATGCTTGCTACCTACTTCCAGGGTTCATGACAATAGGGTATAATGGCGCCATGACTCTCAAAAAATTGGTAATAAGCCTACATTGGCATGACCTATATGAAGCACAGTTTAATTTCCTTAGAAAGTAAACCTTTCATATAGATATAGAGATACAGAGGTATATAGACATAGAGATAGAGATAGTACTCAATTATATCTATGGAAAGAATGACAGAATTAATTTAAAATAGTTCCCTTTTTTTCTTTCAAAGACCTTCAATTCTTTGAATTATTATATTGTATTATTGTTCTCTGCTTTCCTCCCCATATTTTTTAATAAATATTATTACAATGTTTGAAGTGTGATTTTCAATCATATATAGAAAAATTTTAGCAAGTCTACCTCTGTTTAATTTGATGTTATCTTTTGTCAGACTAGTTTTCTGAATATTTCCATTTTTGAACTGCTAGCATTTTAACATTTTCCCAAGGATTAAATATCTATTGGATCACTGCCTTACAAAATATAAATTTGCTTTTCTTACCTCACACTTATTACTCATTAGAAGAATGCATGCTACATATGATACTAGAAATTAGAGTAGATCATTTGCTTTTTAAAAACCTCCCACAATGCGGGGCCGCATGGGTGGCTCAGTCAGTTAAGTGTCTACCTTCCCCTCAGGTCATGATCCCAGGGTCCTGGGATCGAGCCTCACATCCAGCCTCGCATCCTGCCTCCCATCCAGCCTCAATCCAGCCTCACATCCCACATCCCATGGGGCTCCCTGCTCAGCAGGGAGTCTGCTTCTCATTCTCGCTCTTCCTCTGCCTGTCCCCTCACATGTGTGCTTCTCTCTCTTTCTCTCTTTCTCAATAAATAAAATCTTTAAAAAATAAAAATAAATAAATAATAAATAAATAATAAAATCAAACCTCCCACAATGCATCTCATTCTGGTTATGCCTAAGTAGTTATCTTCCTCAACTCTATCATTAACCAGGGGTGCAAAATTAGGTAATACACAACTTCAGAGGGCCTACACTTCTTGACTTGTAAAATTAGAGCACTTTTTAATGCTAACATTTGTGGAATGAAGGTGCTGGAGGAGAGCTCTTTTTCAAGCCTTAAAAGAGCCTAAAATTAAGTGAAAAAAAATTTAATGTCACTTTATTAATGATACATAATCCATAATTTAAAATTCTTATATAAAGAGATAATATTTTGAAGAAGCCAGGTATCATCAGACTTGCTCTTTAACACTATCTGTGCCCTTTTAAATGCCTTCAAAATTCTGACTTCCAAGACTAACATAGTTCTTTTAGGATTCTTCTGTACTGATAAGGAAATTATATTTTCATTTTACATAGAATAAGAGAATGGACTTTGAGGTCATAAAGACCATGCTTTTAATCCTATCCTTTCCATTTAACAAGGTGCTAATTAATTAGCCTCTATGAACCTCTTCATATATAAAAATGAGGGTAATAGCTACTTTCAAGGGTTTTTGTAATTAGGTAAAACAAACAAACAAAAACTCATGACACAGGAAGACACCTAGCTCCTCTGGGTACTCAGTAGGCATGTCATAAATATACCATGCTTGAATAGACTACTGTCACAAAATGTGAAATGAGGTTATAACATGGAACTTTTGTAAAAGCCATGAAAGAGCATAAAGCCAAAGTTATACAATTCACCTCTGTCTGTTTTTATCTATTCACTAAAATTAGTCAATAATTTGCTGAGTGCCTTGTGAATGCAAGGCTAGGTCTTAGGTGCTAAAAATCCAAAGATACATATTACTGACCTTAAAGAAGAAAAAAAGTAGTTGTAGGAACAAATGCATGAAAATAATATTTTAAGACAATGTAGTAAGAAACTCTTATTCTAGAGACTTCATTACATTGGCCAGATACTTTCGTCTTATGTGGTCATCTTTCTATTCAAAATTCACCTAACTTATGTAATAGAATATGCAGACTGTTGGCTTTCAAACTGGGGTTCTACAGTCAGTATTACTCTAGGGAGCTACAAAAAGGATGAGCAGATGGGAATGTTTCCTCACTCCTCACTCCATCCCAATGCAGGCAAAGCAGTCCTAATTTTATCATTTTTACATAATAGGGTTTAATATAATAGCTTATTGACAGAAAAAGAGAAAACAAAAGCTTTAAAGTCACTGATAAGAATAATTATTTCACTAAAGCAGGGTACCCAAGTTAAAATATTATATAATTGTAAACATTTAATCTTCAAATTTTAGCAAGAATATAGTGAGAAGGTCTCTGCAGAGAGACAAATAACATTTGCTCTAAGACCTACAGAATGAATGAAAAGAAACAACTATTCAAGAACTCAGGGAACAGTATTCCAGATGAAAGGAATAATCAGTGCAGAAGCTCCGAATCAATAAAAGGTAGAAAATCATTTCAAGGAAGAAAAAAGGCAGCCAATCTGGCTAAAGCATTATAGACCAAGGGGAACATGGGATAAAATGATGTTGGAGAATGAGGTAGGTTTGACATCAGGCAGGACCTTGTAAGCCACTGTAAAGAGTTTGGCTTTTTTTCTACAAGCAATGAGAAGTCACTGAAAGATATGAACAGGGAAGTCTTTTCAAAAATTACCGTGGCTTCTAAATGATAATGGATTAGAAAGGAGCAGGTTAAAAAAAAAGAAGAAGATAGTAGGAAGGGTAAAATGAAGGGGCGGAAATTGGAGGGGGAGATGAACCATGAGAGACTATGGACTCTGAGAAAGAAACTGAGGGTTCTAGAGGGGAGAGGGGTGGGGAGATGGGATAGCCTGGTGATGGGTATTAAAGAGGGCACATATTGAATGGAGCACTGGGTGTTATACACAAACAATGAATCATGGAACACTACATCAAAAACTAATGATGTAATGGATGGTGATTAACATAATAAAATTTTAAAAAATAAAAAATAAAAAAAAAGAAAGGAGCAGGAAGAGAAAAAAGAAACAAGGTTGGAGTGCTGATACACTTAAAGAGGGAGAGCATGGCATCTTGGATTAGGGTGATAGTAATGGAGTTGAAGAGATAACAGATGTATTTTGAAGGCAGAATCTTCACAAATTTGCTGGTGGATTGGATATGGCAGGTCAGGTAAGGGAGAAATCAAAGATGTTTCATCTAATTTTGTGAGCAATTGGTAGTGTGTCATTTACCGAGATGGTGAAGACTAGAGGGGAGACAAGTCTGCGGGGGGGCGGAATCAAGAGTTCTGTTTTGGACATACCAAGTATGAGATGCCTATTTGACAACCCAATAGATCGAGTAGGTAACTAGATATTATAATAATAACAGCTAAGAATTATTGAGCACTTTTTCTACATATGAGGTACTATTCTAAGTGTTTTTCGTGTATAATTTACATTATAATTTAACCCTCAAAACTTATGAAGTATTATTAATATTATCTTTATAATAATATAAGGATTTATTTCATAAATAAGAAACTCTGATGCAGAGAAAATAAGTAACTGCATCAAACAACTGGTACATGTTGGAGCTGAAAACCAAGCCCAGATGGTCAGGCTCCAGGGCCCATCATCTTAACTTCTACCCTCTATGGAATACAGGATCCAGAGGCCCAGGAGAGTAGGCCCAGTTGTAAACAGATATTTATGAATTGTTTATTAATATATAAACTTTCTTACTCATTCAACATGTATTTATTGAACACCTGCTATGTACCAAGCTCTATTCTAATGAACAAAACAGATGTTCAGATCAAATATTCAGATCAAGAGGCTCCTAATATATCAAATGGTGATATGTGTTACAAAGAAAATTAAAATTGTGTAAGGAAGATAGGAGTGCCTCAAGTTGGAGTGAGTGTTATTTTATATAGCATAGCCAGGGCTGGGCTCTCTGAAAAGGTGACACTGGGACAGAGACATAAAGGAAGTGCAGGTGCAAGTTGTGCACATATCTGATAGGTAGAAGTGTCACAGACAGGGAGAACAGTAAGTACAAAGGCTCTAGGACAGAATTTAATGAAGAACACAGAGATTTAGACTGGACCCTGTGAGTGAGCTTGTTCTATTAAGCCAAAATGACCTAAAGCACATTGAACCAAAACTTGAGAAACAGCTGCTTCCTCAACATTGCTTGACCCCGTGTCCCTCCAAAGAGAGAAAAATGCCAATCCAGAGTCCACATACCCCAGATACAGATGTAAAGGAGCAAGGGAGAGATAGGAAGCATTCTCCACTGTGCCTCTCCATGGCTAATGGGGGCAGCTGTTGGAAAGAGGAACCGGGAGTGCAGTTTCCAAAAAGGAGTTACTTCCAGGCCTGTGGGAAAAGAAAAGCATCTGAAAAGAGAAAAATAAATGGCCACAGATAATTTGAACAAACTCATGCTTAATTATTTCTGGAAGGAAAAAAACAAGAGAATCCATGCCCATCTGTGTTCTGTTCTTAATCCTTTTGAAAGTTCTATTTTCTAATACTATGATCTGACGAGGGCCCTTAAACTTGTTCTATCCCTGACAGCATTCCTCCTTAAGGGGGCAATATGTACACAGTCTGGAAGCTAGGAGTTTGGGGACATGTGGAGGGTACAAGAATAGAAAAGAGCCATAGGTTCCCCCTAGAGGTGTGTTTGCCCCAGTTTGCCTAACCAGCTTTCTGCCTTGTTCTATTATGACTCAACTAACTACCTTAAAAATATTCTTAGAACTAGAAATATGCCACACTCTTTCCGCCCTTTTCCCTTCCCACCTGACCAGAATTAAACTTTCCCCTACAATCCAACTTTGAAACCATGCCTTTCTCACTTCAAGATTTGCTGGCAAACTTCTTGGATGCCAACTGCCTACCTGCCTGGACATGTGAGATTATTGATCTTGAATTATCTCTCACTGCAAGTTCTCACTGATCACTGTGTTAGACTCTCCAGAAACAGCCATGTGTCTACTTACTGCCAGAGATTCCAGATATCATTTTTGCCTCATAGGCTGGATTTCCTCCCAGCACCTGCAACTCTTTTTGTACCCCAAACACATGCTCCACTCCAATTATTGGATCTAATTTCAGATTTCTGTCCTTCCTATACAGCACCATCCTATTGCAATGGATGAACAATAACTGGCCATATCCTAATCTGCATCTATGTCTATACTTGGAATTGATTTGAATATGTTATTTACCATTAATGAAAACAGTAAAGCTACTATTACTTTTTTTAAATGTTATTTTATTATGTTAGTCACCATACCTCATTAGTTTTTTTCCTGCTTTCCTTCACTGTTTTATTTTTTTAAATTTTTTTATTTATTATGTTATGTTAATCACCATACATTACATCATTAGTTTTTGATGTAGTGATCCATGATTCATTGTTTTCGTATAATACCCAGTGCTCCATGCAGTACGTAAACCATGAAACCTTGGAAAGCAATGTTTTGTCTTAATTGCCTTTAATCTCTAGGACCTAGCCCACCATCTGGCATATAGTAGATGCACAGTAAACATTTCTGGATGAACAGAATGACACATTCAGGCATTTCAAACAAAGCTAAATGCCATAGGAATAATAGCACAGTTCTGACTACCTGACTTTATTTTGAAGTGGTTAATGTTAGACCAGCAATTTTTCCAAATATTCATCAATCAAGCTGACTTACTAAAGACTATTGCTACTGCCCTTTCTAAAGGAAAAGCCAAGGGCACCTGGGTGGCTCAGTTGGTTAAGTGACTGCCTTTGGCTCAGGTCATGATCCTGGAGTCCTGGGATCGAGTCCCACATCGGGCTCCCTGCTCAGCAGGGAGTCTGCTTCTCCCTCTGACCCTCTTCCCTCTTGTGCTCTCTATCTCTCATTCTCTCTCTCTCAAATAAATAAATAAAATCTTTAAAAAATAAAAAAAATAAAGGAAAAGCCAAGAGTGGTCAACCTATAATTTATAGGTTCAAGGACTGTCACTAATGTCCTTTGAGGATATGTCATGAATCGTGAGGGAGAAGAAACTAAAAGCGGGCCCTGGAATAACAAAATCACTTTCTTTCTAAGGAAAACATAGGTTTTCTCCAGTGTGGTAATACCTTCATGATGTTTCACAGGCACCTGAATCATCATTTCTCTATGCCAGTGTTTTCTCAGAAGAATAAAATAAGTCAATAAAAGAGTTCTGTCCACTTAATATTAAGTTGCTTTGAATTCTATATGGATGTTTGCATTTAAAAGGTAATGGTTTTAT
Source organism: Eumetopias jubatus (assembly GCF_037043125.1). Lineage (NCBI taxonomy): Eukaryota > Metazoa > Chordata > Mammalia > Carnivora > Otariidae > Eumetopias > Eumetopias jubatus. The sequence continues at coordinate 72,492,670 of NW_028274820.1, read as the reverse complement.
TTTTTTAAGGTTTTATTTATTTATTTGAGAGAGAGAGAGAGAGCACATGCAAGCAGGGGGAGGGGCAGAAAGAGAGGAAGAAGCAGACTCCCCACTGAGCAGGGAGCCCCACACTCAGGACACTTGGGGCTCAGGCCCCATCCCAGCATCCTGGGATTCTGAGCCAAAGACATATGCTTAACCGGTTGAGCCACCCAGGCGCCCCTAAAATGTAATGGTTTTAAATGGCAATTACAAGGATTAATGTGAGTACCTGGTAGCAAAGCAGTCAGATATGTTTAAAATGACTTACAAATTTACATTACAAAAAAATCTTACTTAAAACTGGCAAAAAAATGGTAAAAATGCATCTACCTAAGAATTATAGGCTTAAAACATCATATTGGCTATATGAGTATGATATCAACTACCAATGTTTAAAAGTCATTAAAAGAATGCATAACCATGGTTTCTTTTTTTTTCTAATTTTATTATGTTATGTTAGTCACCATACATCATTAGTTTTTGATGTAGTGTTCCATGATTCATTGTTTTCGTATAACACCCAGTGCTCCATGCAGTACGTGCCCTCCTTAATACCCATCACCAGGCTAACCCATCCCCCCACCCCCTTCCCCTCTAGAACCCTCAGTTTGTTTCTCAGAGTCCATAGTCTCTCATGGTTCGTCTCCCCCTCCGATTTCCCCCCTTCATTTTTCCCTTCCTTCTCCTAATGTCCTCCTCCATGCTGTTCCTTATGTTCCACAAATAAGTGAAACCATATAATTGACTCTCTCTGCTTGACTTATTTCACTTAGCATAATCTCCTCCAGTTCCATCCATGTCAATGCAAATGGTGGGTATTCATCCTTTCTGATGGCTGAGTAATATTCCATTGTATATATGTACCATTTCTTCTTTATCCATTTGTCTGTTGAAGGATATCTAAATTCCTTCCATAGGTTGGCTATTGTGGACATTGCTGCTATGAACATTAGGATGCATGTTCCCCTTCTTTTTACTACATCTGTATCTGTGGGGTAAATACCTAGTAGTACAATTGCTGAGTCATAGGGTAGCTCTATTTTTAACTTTTTGAGGAACCTCCATACTGTTTTCTATAGTGGCTGCACTGGCTTGCATTCCCACCAACAGTACAAGAGGGTTCCCCTTTCTCCACAACCTCACCAAACACTTGTTTCCTGTTTTGTTAATTTTGGCCATTCTAACTGGTGTAAGGTGGTATCTCAGCGTGGTTTTGATTTGAATTGCCCTGATGGCTAATGATGATGAACATTTTTTCATGTGTCTGTTAGCCATTTGTATGTCTTCTTTGGAGAAGTGTCTGTACATGTCTTCTGCCCATTTTTTGACTTGATTATTTGTCTTTTGGGTGTTGAGTTTGAGAAGTTCTTTACAGATCTTGGATACCAGCCCTTTATCTGTAGTATCATTTGCAAATATCTTCTCCCATTCTGTGGGTTACTTCTTTGTTTTGTCAACTGTTTCCTTTGCTTTGCAGAAGCTTTTTATCTTGATGAAGTCCCAAAAGTTCATTTTTGCTTTTGTTTCACTAGCCTTTGGAGATGTATCTTCAAAGAAGTTGCTGTGGCCGATGTCAAAGAGGTTACTGCCTATGTTCTCCTCTAGGATTTTGATGGAGTCCTGTCTCACATTGAGGTCTTTCTTCCATTTTGAGTTTCTGACAGAAGACCACTGGTTTATCTGGTTCTCTTTTACTCCACTTATTTGTCAATCATTACTGAGGGCCACCTAGGTAACAGGCACTCTGCTAAGCACTAGTAGTATAGAGAAGGACAATGCCCCTAACCTCAAGAGTTTTAATTCCAGCTAAGTAAAAAACTTCATGAGACAATTGTGATTATTATCTCATATTTTACTAAATTAACCAAGCTGACCAGCTAGTTTGGTGTTAGATACACACAATCAATTCACTAATCCAAAACTTTGTTGTAGAACATACAGATTATCTTTATAGCTTATTTCTCCTCCCTTTTTAGTCCTGCTGCTTAATATTTTGCTATTTTACTACTGAGTAACATGCTCATGGGAGAATGGATGGGAAAAAGTAAAAGATGTTAAATAAATAATTATTCAACTGACAGATTAGGAGAAAAGATTTACACATTTTAACTGATAAATATATATATATATATGTATAAAATGCTTGTATATCCAGAAGAAAAAGATAATAGCCCAAAATACATATGAATAAAAGATATAAACCAACAATCCACAGAAGATATTCAGCTTCATTAATAGTAAAAGAGATATAAGTTTAAATATTAAGATGCCATGCTCCACATGTTGCACTGACATTTTTCAAGATTGATAACGTACAGATGGTGAGAATGTGGCAAAAACAGGTGACTCTTATACACTGTTCTGGCAGCAAACAATTAAGATAATATTTCAGGAAGGGATTTTGGCAATATTTATCAAAATTTTAAATGCATGTATCTTTCACTCAGTAATTGAACTTTTAGTAATCTACACTATAGAAATATTTACACCAGCTATCAGAGTAGGAGGATGCTCATTTAAGCTTTGTTTCTAATAGCAAAACTGGAAACAACCTGAATTAGGATAAAAAAGGGGATGACAAAATAAATTTTTGCACATATCATCTAATACTATGTACTCATTTAAAGGATTGAGGCTCACATAGCTTTGAGTAAATGAAAAACTAGTTGCAAATGATGTACAGTATGATTCCATTTTTGTGACAAAAAGAAACTTACAAGCTTGTGCTGGTTTATGCTTAGAGTCTAGAAGGGTATTTATGAACCATTAAGGTAGACTCCCTCTGAAGAATGAGACTGTGGCATGAGAGGGGAGGAACAGGGCACATCTGCATTGTTTCATTTTTACAAATGACTATTATTTTAAATTTTTCTTAATGTTCTAACCATTCTTTTCTTCTCCTCTACCAGCAGAGGAGAAAAAAAAAATTTTTTTAATTTGATAAGAAGCTGAAACCACACACTAAAAAGTATTAGCCACAGTCCTCAGGTTCTATGTCTCTGCACTGATGCATACATGTAAAGTCTCTGGCCTAAAATGCCAGGCTTTGAGAACCAAAGGAGAGAGAGATTTTACCTGTGAATGGTTTGTTGTTGTTCCTTTTGCACTTTGAGGGAGTTATATGGCCTTTCACAACCTGATCACTACAAATTGACTAACAACAATGTCACAAACCTTTGTGGAGAGAGGAGGGGTAGGGCTGCAACATGGCAAACAGGTAGGTAGGAAAATAGGGAGAAAAGAACATTTGAAAACATCCTGAAATAGTGGTATCCTGTATAAGCAAAGCATTAATTTATTGACAAATGCTAGGCTATATTTAACCATGAGAATTAAGAAATGAACAACCCATGAACTTAAAATTGTATGAGTAGAACCCATTTCCATATAGGAACAAATGCACAAATAATAACAGAATTATCTTTAAATTCCCATTATTTTTCCTTTCTTCTATTATTTTAAGCTTTCCCACAGAATTGAGCTATACACTTCCATACAAACAAATCTCTGTTGTATAGAAATCTACAGGAAACACAGCTATCCTTTGAACCTTAACATTTACTTTAACCTAATTAAGAATTCCTTTCCTTTTGTACATTGTAGGTATCTTTTTTCAGCCCTAACCAATTTGGGGCATGGTGTTCATTTCTTGACCTACATTTATCTTGGCATTTTTACTGAGAAACAAGTGATTATGCAAGAAAACTCTAGAAACCAAAAAGATTGGAGTCTAAATCTTGACAGGTTATCTTCTAGCTGTATATTTCAAACAATGAATGCATTCAAGTCTCAGTTTCCTTGATTATTACACAGTTAATAGTAGTGCTTACTTCATCCAGTTGGTGTGTAGATTCCCTGAGAAAATGCAGGTAAAGGGCTTGGTACACAGTAAATGTTTGCCAAGGTGTTAGTATAACTACTCCCCTCAACTACATGATGTAATTAATTGTTCATTAGCTCACATGGGTATATTATATTGGTTAGTCTTCATCTTAAATAAAGAATACAAAACATATTACACTAAATAAGAGCTGTTTAAAAAAAAAAAGAAAAACCTTAGCTAATTGTTTGAGTGCTTTAAATTATTAAAAAAAATATGCCTGGAAATACTTGATTCTAAAAGTTTAAATGTTGGCAAGAGATACACAGATGAACTGTTGTCTTTGAAGAGGCAACAATACACCTCCTCTTTCATTCTGACTGATTTACTATGATCCCGGCTTCTGAGATAGCCACTCCTTGCTAGCAGGCCCCAAATCTATTCTCAGTGGAGAAGAAAGGGAAGGGGAAGGCAGAAAGAAAGAAAGAAAAAAGAAAGAAAGAAAGAAAGAAAAAGAAAGAAAGAAAGAAAGATAGAAAGAAAGAAAGAAAGAAAGAAAGAAAGAAAGAAAGAAAGAAAGAAAGAAAGAAAGAAAGAAAGAAAGAAAAAGAAAAGAAAAGAAAGGAAAGGAAAAGAACAGAAAGGAACAGAAAGGAAAGAAGAGAGGCAAATGTAAAAAAAATTAGATGACAGGGTGAATTAATTTCCTTTTCCCAAGCTTGGAAATAGTCAGCTGCCTTGTTCACACTCTCCTCCACAGGCAGCTATGTCCTCAAGAGCAGGAGAGAAACTGGAGTTTCCCTCTAGCAGTTGGTCCCACTGTGCTCCCCCAAGATCTGCTGTTTCATTGTTCTTGAGGTATGGAGTAAAATGTTATGACTCCTATGAGAGGAGTCATAGCCAAAAGCTTCATCACCCAATTGGATGTTACCTAAGACTCAGTAAGTGGACCACAAAAGACCCCAGCAAGTTTATCCTTATGAAGCACACTTGAGGAATTTTACACAAAAGTATTACTGATTTATGGAATCTTCCTTTTCAAATTATAACAAAATTGCTTTTGTGAAGTATTTTTTTAGGCTGCTAGATATTTTTGTCTAAAAGCAGCCAATTGTAAGATCTTAAGACAGGCAAATTTACAAAAGTTCTTCCTTTGGCATCTTAAAAAAGTCACAAGTCTCTTTTTTCAAATTCCATAAATTCACAGCCACATTGTAAGTTAAATACCATTAGACTTAATAATGTTTTTGTCAACCATAAGATTATTGTTCTACATTTTACCTTCTTCCTAAGAGCAACATGACTGATCAGTTTATCTTGTGTTTGGAAAAGTTTAACACCTTCCAGAATTTTCTTGGATATTCTATAATTATTATAAGAATAGTAAGAGTAACTAACATTTATTTTGAAATTACTGACTGTCAAACACTATTATAAGTGCTTCATATAAAGTAGCTTATTTGATCTTCATACCAACCCTACCAAGTAGGAACTATAATCATTCCCATTTTACAAAGGAGGGAATTAAGAAACAGAGATTTAGTAACTTCTCATAGTTACCTAGCTGGTAACTGGGGAAGCCTGAATTCAAACCCCGGAAGCCTGACTCCAGAGTCTGCACTCCTAAATTCTAGGTCATGCTGCCTTGCTATCCACAAACAAGTTAGTTGCACGTGTGATCAGGCCAGGGTCTGATGAAGGTGAACACTACAGTGTTGGCATTTGTTACATCACAAACTATGCTAACCTCCACTTCCACACAATTCATCCCCAAAAATATAAGCCCATTCAAATATGTCTATTTGAAAACTCTAACATTTTCAGAATAGTATATGGTTTTGTCATTTTGATTCACATATCTACCTCCTAAAAATACAACAGTCAGACATGTATTCATTTTTAAAAATTACTGACTTTTATAAAAGTCCAAGATATGACACTTTATCCAGTGTATTTTGAAACCATAAATATAGCATTAATATTTAAGATCAAGTATTCTGATTCACATTAATGCTTATAAGACCAAAGGCTCAGCATACACCCTTCTCAACATTTCAGGGAATCTCCAAATCCTTGGAATATTCTAAATCAGTTTATTGACCTGCACACCTATAGGCTCCAAGCAGATAAGTTTAATATATAAATTCTCTGAAGTATAATATAATCAGGAGTGGGGGATCAACTGGAGAGGGCACACCCCATCTCAGAACATTCAAAGTCAATTTTTAAAAATACTGTGTCAGGTACATAAAATTTGACCTGAGACTATATTCTGCTCTAAATGGACTCGCATAGCAACATGCCTCTTGACCTGCCCAATCTTGCCAATACATCTGAAATGATGTACTTTTTCATTATAATCACTTGTTTATTAGCTACGAATTCCCCAAGTATAAGTTTCATGAAGGTAGGGACACAGTCTGTCTCTTTCACCCTTATATTCATTCAGTCATTCAAAAAACAGTTTTGAGCTCTTACTAAATACTCTTGTTCTAGAAGCTGGGGATCTAGCAGTGAACAAAGCAGGCATATTCCCTGTACTCATGCCCCACTGATCTTATTTTAGCAGGGAGATGGAGAACAAATGAATAAATAAGTAAAATTAGACTACGCTCAATGATAATATAGAATATAAAGTAGATGGGCAGAGGATTGTGTGGGGGGAGTGAGGGTTGATATTTTATAAACAATAACAGAAGATCTCTCTAAGAAGGTGACATTTGATTAAAGATATAAAAGAAAAGGTGAGTATACATGTATAAATCTGGAGAAGAGCTTTCTAGACAAAAGGAACAATGAGCACATTATGTCCTCAAGCAGGAAAGTGCTTTGCCTAATTGAAAAATATCAAAGAGGCCAGAGTGGCAGAAGTGGAGGAAGCAAGGGAAAGAGTAGGAATACATACAGAAAGGTAAGAGGAAGGGGTGCCATTCATATAGGGCCTGGTATTATGATGACTTTGGTTTCTTCTCTGAATGAGATGGGAAGCCATTGGAGGAGGTACATGATCTGGCTTATGTTTTAATAATATCACTCTGGCTACTATGCTGAGAAGGAAGGTAAAGGTAGACAAAGAGATATTAATTAGTTAGGAGGGCATTGCCATAATAAAATATTTTAAAAAATGATGAGGGAATGGACCAAGGTGGTAGCAGACAAGATAGCAAAAAGCTATGAAATTTTGAATATGTTTTAAAGGTGGAACCAATGGATTTGCTGATGGATTGGATATGGGGTGTGAAAAATGGAGAGGAATTAAGATTTTTGGCCTGAGAAACTGGAAGAAGGAAGTTGTTAATTTACTCAGATGGAGAAGACTATGGGAGGAATAGGCTTGGGGTGGGGGGAAAGGAAGAATCTAGAGTTTAATCCTATACAAAATTCACAATGCCTATTAGGTACCCTAGTGGGGATGTCTAGAGGCAATTGAATATTTATGATCCTGAACTTCAGGGAAGAGGTCCGAATTGGAAATATAAATTTAAGATTGGCCAGAGCATAGGTGGTATTCAAAAACACAAGATGGGATCGAATTGCCAAGGCCATTATTGTAGGAGAACAGGTCCAAAGACTCAGAACTTGCAAAGGTTTAGATGTCGAAGAGATAAGGAGAAACCAGCAGATGAAACTGAGAGAGTCATAGTAAGTGCAGTACCATGGAGTACCAAATTCCCCTTCAAGTTAAGAGTTGTTTCCCAGCTTAAGGAAGTATGGGCAGCAGACAGCCACAGTTATCAGCTACTTTAGGATTAGCCTTAGCAGCAGAGACCATCTTAGCAAAAAGCATGCCCTTCTCTAACAAGCCCACTTAAGAAAACAGTATTTTCTATATTAGAAGCCTATTCTGGCAATTTTTAGTTAAATAGTCCTATACTTAGTAATACTGAAGAAACCATCAGATGAAGAGATTTAAATGAAACCCCATATTCAAATTCAGCTTTCTTCCTTTTTTGAATTGTAATAACTGAAATAGCTCTTTAATTCCAGTAAGTTTTACATTTTATACTTAATTAGTAACTAAGTATTTCCCTAAATATTTGGGAGGTTCTATCACTTCCTTGGTCATGCAATTATAGTAACAAAAGCAAAAATGCAGATAGGAACAAACAACTTCAAATAGCTTATTTTACTCGATGGCAATTATTTGCTAATTTTCAATATTTCCAATAGACAGTCAAAAACTATGCATCTTTGTATCTATGGTATCTAAACATGTGCTAGTTCATGACTTGTACTCAATAAATAAACCCTTGATAAATGAATTAATTAACATATCTTCACAGACAGAACTATTGAAAAGAAAAATAAAAATCATTTTAATTTTACTTTATTTTAATTTCACTGTTATCCTTGATTATCGTCTTTTTTATTGAGTTGTTGGAGAAGCAGGAGATAGTCGTACCTCATCTAATTTTACTTTCTTTTCCTTTTTTTATAATAGAATGCCAATAAAGAATGAAGTGGCAGAAAAATAAGAGGGGCAGGAAACATTTAAATAATACATAATTAATGGCTGATTGTAAGATTATCTCTTTCACACTCTATCATTTACATAAAAGTATAAAGTGAGGCATGGTCAAATAATTTGTTTAACAGAGCACAGATTTATCACCAATATATTGCACCATCCACCAGAGTTCAGTCACAATTGTTGGAACGTTTCATTCACTTTTGAAAAACTGTGTTTCACATCTATAACTTCATTTTTTTATTTTTTATTGTTATGTTAATCACCATACATTACATCATTAGTTCTTGATATAGTGTTCCATGATTCATTGTTTGTGCATAACACCCAGTGCTCGAGGCAGAATGTGCCCTCCTTAATACCCACCACCAGGCTAACCCATCCCCCCACCCCCTCCCCTCTAGAACCCTCAGTTTGTTTTTCAAGAGTCCATCGTCTCTCATGGTTCCTCTCCCCCTCTGACTTACTCCCCTTCATTCTTCCCCTCCTGCTATCTTCTTCTTTTTCTTTTTTCTTAACATATCTTGCATTATTTGTTCCAGAAGTACAGATCTGTGATTCAACAGTCTTGCATAATTCACAGCGCTCACCATAGCATATACCCTCCCCAATGTCTATCACCCAGCCACCCCATCCCTCCCACCCCCCACCACTCAGCAACACTCAGTTTGTTTCCTGAGATTAAGAATTCCTCATATCAGTGAGGTCATATGATACATGTCTTTCTCTGAATGACTTATTTCACTCAGCATAACACCCTCCAGTTCCATCCACGTCGTTGCAAATGGCAAGATCTCATTCCTTTTGATGGCTGCATAATATTCCATTGTGTATATATACCACACCTTCTTTATCCATTCATCTGTCAATGGACATCTTGGCTCTTTCCACAGTTTGGCTATTGTGGACATTGCTGCTATAAACATTGGGGTGAACGTACCCCTTCGGATCCCTACATTTGTATCTTTGGGGTAAATACCCAGTAGTGCAATTGCTGGATCGTATGGTAGCTCTATTTTCAACTGTTTGAGGAACTTCCATACTGTTTTCCAGAGTGGTTGCACCAGCTTGCATTCCCACCAACAGTGTAGGAGGGTTCCCCTTTCTCCACATCCCCGCCAACATCTGTCGTTTCCTGACTTGTTAATTCTGGCCATTCTGACTGGTGTGAGGTGGTATCTCATGGAGGTTTTGATTTGGATTTCCCTGATGCCGAGCGATGTTGAGCACTTTTTCATGTGTCTGTTGGCCATTTGGATGTCTTCTTTGGAAAAATGTCTGTTCATGTCTTCTGCCCATTTCTTGATTGGATTATTTGTTCTTTGGGTGTCACATCTATAACTTCAAACATTTATATATTAATTGAAGTTATGTATTTCTAATTAATCTTTTCTACTCTTCAGATTTTTTATAATTTAAAATGCATTAGTTATCATGGAAACAATGTCATCAAGTAAGAGCAAACCTTGGTGACATCCACAAATGATACTGCTCTTTCATTCCAGGATCTTTGCCTCCTTCTAAATGTGCCTTACACTGAAGTGCTGATTTCTCCATCTGGTGATTCCTTTGCAGATGCATCTGACTCAGCTCAGGAGAAGCCACAAAGTAGACAACTACTCAGGTGATAAGACTTCAGGGCACCAGGAAGATCTCTGTATAAAAATACTGTCTCTCACCCCATGGTGTCCTGTGCATGAAATTCTACCATTTATTTCCATTTGTTGAGTATCACCTTCCCTAGAGGACCCCTCTTAAACTGCAGATCTTTATTGCCAAAATTTGAAACCAGAACACATCCCAGAGAGCCTCATATTTTATAGATGAGGAAACTTGAACCCCAGTACCAAATATCAAGTAAAGAACAGAGCTAAATGAGAATCCCTGTCTCCTAGCAAAATAATAACCCAGAAGCCCTGGGAGCTTGGAATAGGAGAGTACAGAGAGGGGAAACGGGTGAAGGTAGTTTATTTGGGATGTGATTCCAGTTAATAGGGGTGAGGAACCAGGGAGAGTAAAACAGGATAGAAAAGAAAGCCAATATAACAATCCTTAGTGAATGGTTTGATATAGAATGCTACAAAACAGTGAAAAACAACCAGCCACTAACCTACAAAATAGGTAAACCCCACTGGCATAACATTGCATGTGAGAAGTCAGACCCAGATCAGGATATACAGTATGAATCTATTTTAAATTCAAAAACAGAGGGCGCATAAGCTAACCTTCTGAGGTGCCCAAAATATTCTATACTTGGTGATGGCCACATAGTGTGTGTAGGTGATGGCCTACACACACTCACAAAGCTATATGCATAAGATTGTGAAGTTTTATATGTGAGTTATGCTTCAATTTTTTTGTCTTTTTTGAAAGGATGCTTTATTGAGTTGACCAACACTGTAGCCAACAGCTGTTCAATTCTGCAGGGGCCTTCATGGTGTTATTTAGAATGAACCTTAAAAGTGCTTACCTGAGGGATGAGAGGGAGAAACATTTAAGCATCATGTCCCAGTGCCTATTGATTGAGTTTTCCCTGATGGGGCATTAATTTCCCCACGCCCACATTTGTGCCAAGTGGCACACCCAGGTGTCCACACTGTGGACTCGGAAAAGCCCCAAGGCAGAAAGCAAGAGACGGACAGCTCATGTTTGAGATGAGGCACTGGCAACATAAAAGAGATGGGAATCTGCTAGCAACTGTTCTCCATGACTGTGGCTAGAATCAGAGGTAAAGCTGAGAAAGATGTGAAACAATGATCAAGATATGTCTGATCCACATAGACTTCCCACACATGCCAAGGACATGGTACAATAGGTGAAAAATGTCAAATTCTGGTGGGTATGAAAAGTGTACCCTAGGGGAAGGGAGGGGAAACAGGATGGGATGTCATCAGAGAGGGAGAAAAACCATGAGAGACTTTTTTTTTTTTAAGATTTTATTTATTTATTTGACAGACAGAGACACAGTGTGAGAGAGGGAACACAAGCAGGGGGAGTGGGAGAGGGAGAAGCAGGCTTCCCGCGGAGCAGGGAGCCCGATGCGGGGCCCGATCCCAGGAGCCCAGGATCATGACCTGAGCTGAAGGCAGACGCTTAATGACTGAGCCACTCAGGTGCCCTATTTTTTTTTTTTTTTAAGATTTTATTTAGAGAGACTCTTAACTATAGGAAACAAACTGAGGGTTGCTAGAGGGGAGGTGGGTGGGGGATTGGGGTAATTGGGTGATGGGCATTAAGGAGGGCATGTGATATGATGAGCACCGGGTGTTATACACAGCTGATAAATTATTGAACACTACATCTGAAACTAATGATGCACTGTATGTTGGCTAATTCAATTTAAATAAAAATTTAAAAAAAGAGGGTAACCTTAGTGAAAAAAAATGGACAATTGATAAGAAAACATGATTATATCTCAAATAAAATATATCCCACTTGGTCTTGTGATGCTTTAAATTCAATGATCCCCAAATGGAAAAGCATTGCATATGTATGGGAAATAGGGAGGGGTGGAAAGGGTTGTATTGAATTCTCCACAGCCTTCCTTTTTCACAATGAAGCACTAGTAGGTCCAAAAATAGATAAAGTGAGATCAATATCAGTGGAGATAAATTGACCAATGAGGAGATTCCTTTAATGATAGAGTAAGAGAGCTGAGAAAGAGCTTTAGATTAATGTCAAGATTTCCCAATAATCAAATACCCTGCAGTTCAGGCACTGAAACTTCATTAACTACTTATGAAAGTTCCCTTTGCAGCAAATAACTTTGAGCACTTTGTAACCTTCTTTAGATAAGGGGGAAGGACTGAGAAATGTGTTCCTTAGCAATAAAATTAAGTACATTTATATAAATTAGTCTCTCTAAGGGTTCCCAATTAAATCACTGCCTTGACTCTAGCCAAATTCAGCTGCTAGAGTAACACAAATGGGCTACAGCAAAACTTAGCACAAGCAGAGAAAGTGACAGAGGCTGTGTCAATCATACAAACAGATGTTATGGATACTGTTGTTGCCTGACTGTAACCAACCTCCATTCACCCCTTCCTTCTTTCTGTCAGATAGCCCTTCCACAAACAGCACACTGACTTGGTCCTGATATGACTCTTATATAGCTTAAACTAGACAGAACATTCCATTTTCCTAGGCTCTATTATTAATTCAGAGTGTCATATGACCATGGTACACAAGCATTTCTTCTTCTCCCTTGGAATGTTTTTTTGGGGGGTGATTACAAAGCCAGGAACTGTGGCCATCATCTTGTTTAAAGCCTGAGAACATACCATGAACATAGAGGAAAGGAGAGTTAAAAGAACACGGGTTGAGGCAACTGTGAAGCCCAAAATACCTCTGGACTTGTAAATATGGGGCCAACAATTTTTCTATGTTATTTCAGATGGTTTGATCTATGTTTCATCTTGCTGCTGATTCATTTATTTTGCTTTGTTTTGTTTCTATTTTTAATAACTTTGACCCCTCACCAAATAAAGACTGGATGAGCCAAATACCAACTGCTGCACTGAAATACAAGCAGGATACCCTGGCATTTCCATTCTCGACTGAGGTTCATCATCATTTTCCATAATTTTTGGAGCTATATGGGCTATTTCCAAATTAATTAAATAAAATATATTTCTTTTCAGGTAAACTGACTTGCTTACCTATTCCTATTTTGTGCAAATATTTTTATAAATTCCAGCTTTAGTAAGGGGCCTCTGAACCTACCCAAATTCATTAAAACAGCTCTGAGATTGTAAGCCGTGGCAATATCTTGGCCTAGAATTTCATCTGAGGTAAGAGACTGGAGAGTAAAAGAAGATGCATAATTCTTTTTTTCATTAGTTTCTAAACAATCTGAGCAACTAAACATATACTAGCATGATTCTGGGTATTCACTGAGTTTAATGTAAAAGAAAATTTTATTTCTCCTCCTTCTTGCAAAGCTTTTCACTTATTTTTTTTTTAAATCCTGTTAAACTAAAGTGGAACAAACACCAAAAGCCTCTTATTAACAAATCCTTATTATATGTGTGTGTATTATATACATATTCATATATATGTATATGCAATCCTATGTATTGAAATTGTTTTTAACTGAACACTAGTTATTTATTTAAAAGATTTTATAAAACTACTAGCTTTAAACACACACACACACACACACACACACACACACACACACACACACACATTAGCTCTTACATATTTTTATCATGAATCGAGCTCTGGTCTTCCACTGTCCTTAAATCCCTAACTGTGCCTTGATGTTTTTGGTAGAAAAGCAAGTCTTCTTGATGTCTTCAGGAACTCACAAGTCCTTCCCTCACTTTATATGTCACACCATGCATGCTTTTACCTTTTTATTCTATGGTAATTTAAAAAGAGGATATTCCAAAGTAGGTTTTTAGCAATAAAACTTTACTGCTTGTCCTTTACTTTAGAACTACTCAAAACTGGGGCCCCTGGGTGGCTCAGTCAGTTAAGCATCCAACTCTTGATTTTCGCTCAGGTCATGATCTCAGGGTGATGAGACGGAGCCCTGTGTTGGCTCTGTGCTGCGTATGGAACCTGCTTAAGATCTCTCTCTCCCTCTCCCCCTGTCCTTTTCCCTCCTAGCTCGCACATGCACATGCTCTCAAAAAAAAAAAAAAAAAAAAACTACTCAATACAACTTACCTATTCTACAGATTTCAAAAAAGTTATTTTGTGTTGTTATGAGTCACAACTGCTTCTATGTGGAGAAAAATTAAGATGCTGAAATAAATGAACATGTCAGTCATTTCTTCTGCTTCCAACCAAATGTATAAAATTGGTAAGTGTGATTGATAAGCTAGAATGACTTTAAAGTAAATAACAATTTCACTTCACAGCTCAGCTTAGAAGGACATCCCTCTGGCTTCTCAGAGAGAATACAAACCACAATTATAGTTCAAATAAACTAGGTTATGCTGCATTAACAAGCAATCCTAAAATCGCAGTGGCTCAAAACAAACAAACAAGGTTTATTTTTCACTCAAACTATATGTCTATTGTAGATCACCCAAGTCTGCTCTGCACTGTCCTCAATCAGGATCCTGGCTAATGGAGCAATCACTGTTTGGAATGCTATTAATCATTTTGGCAAAGGGAAAAGAATGTGGCAAATCACCCACTGACTCTCCAAGTGGAGAAGGTTTTGCTTACATTCTAATGACCTAGAAGGTTTTGCTCACATTTTAATGACCAAAGCAAGTCTCATGACCACTCCAGGAAGAGGAAATGCAATCCCAAAATGCCCTGCAGGAGAAACCAAAATAACTGGCAACAGCATTAATGACTACCACATCATCACACATAAATTCTTTCCGTTTCCTGCTACAAATCTATAAACTTTCTTCTCCAGCCATCTTCTCATCCTTCCCTACTATAACAGTAGAAGAGAAGTCCTTCCTCTTTACAAGATTTACCCTCCCTTATCTGCCTCTATCAGGTCAGGACCCAGCTCTATAGAATATACCCTCCCTCTTGTATCTTCAACTCCTTGGTTCTACCCCCTCATTAGAATTTATATTTGCTTTTTCTAATTTAAAACATAAAACTTCACCCTTCCCATTTCTATTTCTTCTCAACCATCACTTTGCCTCCTTCCTCTCATAGCCACATTTTTTAAAAGAGATGTATACATTCCCACAGCCATTTCCTCAACTCCTATTCATACCTCAACATGCTAGATTGATCTCACCACTCTAGTGACTTTTATTAAAGTCACTAATGACTTCTTGTTGTTAAACCTCAAGTGCACATTCTAGTTCTCGTATTAGTTAACTCTTGGCAGGAAAGTCTACTCCCTCCTACTCCTGAAAATACTTTCTTCATTTGACTCTGTAGTACTACTTTCTTCTTACATCTCCAAAGGGTTCTGTCTTGGTCATTTTGAATGAAACTCATTCTCCTCCTGTTCTTTAAATAGTCATGTTCTTGGGCTCTTGCTCTTGTCTCTTTTTTCTTCTCACCCAACATTAGTCTCATCATCATGGGTGACATCATTCATTTCCATGACTTCAATTATCATCTACATGCTGAGGACTCCCAAATCTCAATGCAAAGAGCTGATACAATTTCACAGTTATCCTGCCTACAACACTACACTTTCAGTGCTTGCCTCTGTTCGTGTAGTAAATATCATCTAATTTCTAGATGTACCAGATCTGATTCACATGAAACCAGTCAGCTTTGAAGTCAAAAATGAAAACATAAAAACTAACATATAATCTTTTATTAGCACTTATCTAAATTTTAATAAAATAATAACCTATGTGTATGTTTGTTTAATATCTCTTTTTTCCCTGGGCTATGAGACAGTGATAGTGTCCCTTCTCTCTCTAGGGCCTGACACAGTGGTGCTCAATAAACAGTTGTTAACTACTCTTGCAATCCCAATTCCATCCCTTCTCAAACATCCTTTCTGGATGGTCTGGTACACTTGATTATGTGCAGGTGCATTGCAGTGCACAGCCTACTAAAAGTTGTTCTATCTCATTACACAGGATAATATGCTGCTACTCAACTCCAAGAAATGATAAGCCATGATTATTAATCTGAATAGACTAGGTTGCACTGCATTAACAATCAATCCTAAAATATTAGTGGCTCAAAAAAATCAGACTATATTTATTCATGCTACATCTCTACTGATGTTTTCCACCAACAGAAACTCCATGAGAAGTGTTATAGACGGAAATGTGTCCCTCAAAATTCATATGTTGAAGACTTCAATGTGACTATATTTGGAAATAGCACCTTTAAAGAGGTAATTAAGGTTCAATAAAGTCAGAAGTGGAAGAAACACCAAGTGTTTGTGCACAGAGAAAAGACCATGTCACAGCAAGAAGACCATCTGTAAGTGAAGGAGAGGGGTCTCAGGAGAAATAAAACCTACTAGCCCATTGAACTTGGCCTCCTGGCCTCCAGAGCTGTGAGAAAATAAATTTCTGTTATTTAAGGTACCCAGTCTGTGCCATTTTTAAATGGCAGCCCTACCAAACTGATATGAGCAGTAAAAATTGAAAAGTCTCTGGTGCCAGTATCCTATTCATGCTGGGATACTGCCCTGCTCCTGTAAAGTTCCAAGGATCAATATGAGGAGCAATTTTCATTCACTGTCAATGGCAAGAATGTGATGAAGGACATGGTAGATGATCTGACTTTCCAAATGAGGCCCAAGTCCCTCCAAATAGTCACTCTACCCATTAAGACCAGTCTTCTCCTAGGGACAGTATTGAAAATCCCTGAGGGAGCAATTCAGTAGAAGGCAAACAAAACCTATCAGCAGGACATAAGCAGATCTTAAAGGAGAGGGAAAGAATTGCCCTGGAGGATCTGGATATTCCTCCCCTTAAGAAGAAATTTTTTATTAAAAAAAAAGAAGAAGAAGAAGAATTTTTTGAAATACTGTACTTCCTCACTAATCGGAATAACAGAAGTGTTTGGCCCTTGGTAGTAACCCACTCCATCCCTTTCCTGGTCTACCTTCTTCTTACTGGGCTTCCTCATGCTTCTCCTGCCTGCACAGGCTCTACACCAAGACACGAGACACGCTCCATTAGTGTTAGCTGGGGAAATCTCCTTATCTGTCTCACTGATCCCGTTCAGCTCTAGATTAATGAGTTAGTTTTTCTACACTAGACTTAGCAAATCATAACTCCAATTCAACGCCAAAAATTGAATTCTGTCCTTTAAAAACAGTAAGTTATCACATGTTCCTATATATTCTGTCACTGCATTTGTCAAAACTGTGACAACTTTTTATTTTGCATATTCTTTTTTCATTTTTTTATTTTATTATGTTATGTTAATCACCATACATTACATCATTAGTTTTTGATGTAGTGTTCCATGATTCATTGTTTACGTATAATACCCAGTGTATTTTGCATATTCTTATATAAGGCATAGATATTTAATTATGTTACAAAATAGAACAATACTATTGATACACTGTCCTTAATAAGGTTGTCTACAATGAAATCAAGAAGCAAATGCTCTTTGCTTCTTGATCATTTTTTAAAGATCATTTTTTAAAGCCTGTGATAAAAGAGCAATGAGTTGGGCGCATGGGTGGCTCAGTTGGTTAAGCGACTGCCTTCGGCTCAGGTCATGATCCTGGAGTCCCGGGATCGAGTCCCGCATCAGGCTCCCCGCCCGGCGGGGAGTCTGCTTCTCCCTCTGACCCTCTTCCTTCTTGTGCTCTGTATCGCTCATTCTCTCTCTCTCAAATAAATAAATAAAATCTTTTTAAAAAAAGAGCAATGAGTTTATTATTATTAATAAGAGCAAAAACTTAAATATGCAGTTATGATTTCCATTCCTCAGGAAGACAGAAAAGAGTCCCAATCTAAATTCTATCTACATGAGCCAAGACGTAAGGAATGTGACCAAGAGGAGTTATCATGAAGACTCTTTAGAGTCAGCTCCCATCTGGTTCTGGTAAAGTTTCCGGTTTACGCAGAAGGTATTACTTGGGAGGCAGACTCAGGAAACTCCTGGACCAAAGAAGATATAGTTTGATGGAATAGCAGCTCTGGGGGTGGGATACTGGGGGGAAGCACCAAGCTGCCCTGATAAAATACTTGATTTATTATCAAGCTATTGTTGGCACATCTCAACCCTTTGGAAGTTATCCTAGAATTGCCTCTAATCCCAGCGCCTGCTGCTCCTGTACCCATTGTGCTTCCTATTTGTCTTCCCATTTTCTCTCATGATCACATTACTGATTGTCCCATTCTCGAAGCCCATTTCCTTTTTTTGAACTTTCTGTTTCCAAGAGACTGTCCAGTGTGTCCTCTTGGTCTCACAGGTGGTTCAGGTAGAGTCCAATGACTCGCAATGAATCTACTTGTTTCTGAAATCATTGCCAGTGCCATCTTTCCATAGATGGTCTATCTATGGAGAGTGACAGACCTCACTATAGTGTCTTGGGCAAAGCTGTTGATCCCCATAACTGTGTGGAGCAGGAGAGAAAAAGGATGCTTTGTTATGACTGAGTTTACTCCAGTTTTTTTGTTTCTATCCCTGGCACTCTACTCAATGAGGAAGTGGTTTCAATTGTGTTTCCCCTCTTCCTAGCCAGGACAACAGCTTCTGGCTGACATCCTATCCTAGCTACCTCAACCATGAACACACACTACCTACCAGCAATGCCCTACTCCTGCCAAAAAGCTCAGCCACTTTTGCCATGAATTATGTCAGTAAAATTAACATGACTCCTGTTTCATTTTCAACTTAGCCTACATCAGTGACTTTCTATTTCTCTAAACTCTCCTTCACTTAAACCCATGTTGTATTGCTGTAAGCCATTAAAGCAAAAGAAAACAAACAAAATAGCTTCAGGGTACTGCTTTTTAAAAGCCTCCAGAATGAGGTCAAAACCAGAGTTTTGAGAGTGGCTCTTTGGAGAGGATCCACAGTGGCTCACAACTTGAAACATATTCACACTGTCACCCCACCTCAAAAAGAATCATCCCATAGCAGCACCACTGCAGGCATCTCTCCTAGCAGTTGCCTCCCCTGCAATCCTGCCTGCTGCCTTGCTTCTGCATGACCTTGGAGGAGGTCTCTGCCCCTTCCCTCGGAGGCACCCATTTCAGGTTGCCATCTCACAGTGACTGAGGTGCTCAGCTGTCACTCATTTACCCCGGGCATCCAGGAGTATGATTACAATGCAGTTCTCTCTGAATAAATAATGTGGATCTGCCATGAATTTGCCCTGTGGAGGTCAATTCCAAAAAAACTTTTTACTCTCTCTACAATGCTTCTTTACTCAGACTTGTGCAAACAGCTACTGCTTATTATCCCTCTTGGTGAAGGAAGGAAGGGAGGAAAATAAAGAAAAAAACTGTCACATACATTGATCTGAACACATATTGGTATCTGAAGCCAAGCAGTATGCTAGATGTTCACATATGCATTTTTATTTTTGCAGAAAATGGGTCTGATTTGAGCACTGTATGAATCCAAAAGCCATATTCTTCCAATATATCATGCTGCCAGGCACCATACATAGCTGGTATTCTTTTAAGAAATGGAGGAAGAAAAAGTATGGGATGAGTGGCCATTGTGCTAGAAAGAACTGCCTGTGATACTTCTCTGGTTGTTCCAGTCTCTCACTGACCTTGCTTCACCAAGTCTCTTGTTCATTTATCCTTTGTCTATATAGTGTGATCTGAGGGACCAAAAAATGTCTCTTCCACCTTTTGATGACCATGCCTGAAACTTTAGCCTTGCTCCCCTCAACTCTATTTGGATTAAGGATCTGTAGTCATCAAGAATTCCCATTTAAAATAAAATGCTACATTGATCCTGGGATATATTTGCTGGTGGCCAATGGGGACACCTAACAGATGACTTAACTGAATAGGTATTTTAGTATTTGATAGAGTGAACCTCAGTAATAGGAACTCACTAAACAGCTTCGTTTTGGTGAGGGGGAAGAAAAAGAAAAGATGAAGGAAGTAAAAAGTCTAAAAGTCTAAAGGCATGAGCAGCTTGGAGAAAACAGTCAAGGGCAGGCACAACCCAATTAGTAAATTGGGATAGTGGTAAAACCCTCAAGGTGGGAGAAGGAGGTAGAAAGAGAAAAAAAGAAGGGTACCAAACTCCATCGTGGATTAAAGGACAACCCCACTCAAACTGATTGGGGGAGAGGAGCTTGAACAAATGATGAGAAACTAGTAAAAGGAAAGAGAAATTGGGCACAACAGACTCCTAAGCTTATCTCTATTATAGAACACATACCATCCTTGTTGAAATTGTTTCTATTTCTATTTGCATGCACCCTCCATTAGATCATGGGTTTTTAGAAGAGAGGAGCCTCTATATCTATTTCATTCTTGTGAGACCAGAGCCTAGTACACTGCCTGGCATGAGCAGTTTAATTCATGTTCAATGGATGAATGAATGAAAACAGTTTCCTTTCTTTTTTATTTCTCATACATAAAATCTTTGCTATGAAGAACCAGATATACTTCACATATGATGGAACTTCAGTTGTGTGTTTAGGATTCTTAGAGGTTCTAGGACCCTTTGGTAAGTATAAACTGTGTCATTTACAGAAAAGCAAATATCTTCCCTTAGAAATGTGGTAATGCCCAGCATCTAACAAATATTATTTTGGTGATAATTATTATTATTTGTAATCAGCATTTTACTAATTTTCAAGGGTCTTTATTTACAGTTGAACATGCTTCTTTACATATTCCATTTTTATATATATCATTTAAATCAAGCTCTACCCTGACATCTATTACATTATACTTCAATATACATAACACAGATTAGATGAAATATAGCTAATGATTCCAAAATAGTTCCTCTAGACAGGCTATATATTTTAAATTCAATTTGATCTCCTTCTTATGTACCAAGGGAAAATGTATGAGATTTTTTTTCCCATGCATCCCTCTTTCCTCATTATCAAAGTGTTTATACTGAATTATTTTTAAAAGGCAGCATTTAGTATTCAATCAAATAATAAGGAGAATGTGTTCCTTCCCAGTGGTTTAATAATAATTCCTGCATCACCGACGCTGAATATTCATGTTATGGAAATGTGTCCTACTTCTATAGATTTCGTCACTGTCAGCTGGTGCCACAGAACACAGGGACAGTTAGTCAGTCTCAATACATTCAGGAGTTCAGCAATTACCAAAATGTCTTCCCTGACTTACTATCAATAATTCAACTTTTGAGGAATATAATACTGAGACACAGGAGACTGACCAATAAATATTCTGCTATTCTTTGGAAAACCTAACTGCATAAAATTGTGATATCACTTGACTCGAGTCTTACTTCAGCTATATCTGAATGGCGTAAAGATGACTGAGCAATTCAATGGGGGAAATAAATCAATCAAGACAGTTTTTCTGTCTTTAGGTAAAGTGACTTATAGCATATTTACCTTTCCCCCCATTTTGTTGTTAGAACACAGCTTGTCAATGGTCTGATATTCATCATCTTCATTTCTCAAAACATGTATTAATCATGCTTTAACCTCAATTCTGTTGGCAGTATGACCTTGGCCTAGTCACTTAATCTCTCTAGAATTTGGTTTCTTCATCTGTAAAATGAGGAAGGTGGACTGGGTTGGGGGTCAGGAAACTTGTTCCATAAAGAAACAAATAATATTTTAGGTTTTGTGGGACATACACTCTCTGTTACAACTATTCAGCCCTGCTATTTTAATGCAAAAGCAGCCATCCACGATATGTAAATGCATAAGCATTTCTGTGTTCCAATAAAATGTTATTTATAAAAACAGGCAGGCAGCAAGACAGGTTTGGTTTTATATAGCAGTTAGCCAACCACTCTCAGGTTTTTTTCAAATCTATGTTTCTATATGTTAGATAACTAGAAGGCACCTGAACACAAGGGGGAATGAACTCATCTAGTCCCCCAGTGATCTAGAATTAAAGGGGCCTAGAAATTCTCCATTACAAAAAAAAAAATTCCTCTGAAAAAATCAAGTATCCCTAAATAAATCCAACTGATTAACAGATTGACAAAGATTCCTCAATTCTGGCTAGGCAGCACACATTTTATTGGTAGCCCAGGGTATATAGATTCTATGCAATCCAGGCCAAGTCTCCAGGTTGTTTCTGGAAGAGGAGAGAATATGCTTGCAAGAATGACAGGATTTCACTCCAGGTTTTGTTGCTTTTGACTGCACTGAAGGAACTAATCAGCATTAAAACAAATATTAGGTCACATTGTAGCTTCAAACTTAGAGAAAAAAAGAGAACCATTTTTGCATCTCTGTGTAGAGTACCTATTCCACTGAGTAGCTCAGATGGATAAAAGTCTCAAAAGTCAAGGTCATGAGTTAATCCCTTGTGAATGTCTGTCTGTGAGGATCTGCAGTTTCATCCTACTACACACAGAAACACACACATGGAGGGGACAAGGCTTGACAATGTTAGTCTGTGGAGATCTAGTAGATAACTGTATGCTGAAAGAGGATTCTGTCACATTCAAAATAACTTTACAATGATTACAGGGGTATAATAGCTGCCCAAGAAACATGTCCACAGTGACAAAGAATCCCAGGATAATAAAAGGACAGATGGGGCACCTGGGTGGCTCAGTTGGTTAAGTGTCTGCCTTCGGCTCAGGTCATGATCCCAGTGTCCTGAGATCAAGCTCCACATTGGGCTCCCTGCTCAGCGGGGAGCCTGCTTCTCCCTCCCCCTGCTCTTGCATTCTCACTCTCTCTCTCAAATAAATAAATAAAATCTTAAAAAAAAAAAGGAAGGATAGAGTCCATTTGGTTTATAGCAGGGTTTCTCAACCTTGAGAAATTCAAATACTAATATTTGAACTGGATAATTCTTTGTTGCAGTTGTCGGGGGAGGCCCTGTGCATTGTAGGATGCACAGGATGTAGATGGATTATGAGCAGCTCCCTATCCCTTCCCTCAGTCATAACAAATGTGTTTCCATACATTGACAGGTGTTCTGGGCCAGGGGAGGAGAAGGCAAAGTCACACCTAGTTGAGAACCTGTAGATTACAGAAACTTAAGATACTGAATTTTCCATAAATCATCATCCATGCCACAGGAGTCAAGTAGTACCCCAGACCAAAACTGATATTCAGAAATATTTTATTACAATGACTTCCCATGTCCTTTCTGACTAATTCTTTCCCCCTCCCAATATATCACAGAATACTCAGACAACAATGAAGTGGAGGGGACGTTATCCAGAGAAAGAACACCACTATCTTTGTCCTTTGTCCTTAGCAATATCTAACCCCTGACCAATGGCAATGTTCCCATTTCTAAATTTTACACACAGGGAAATCAGACCCAACTCACTATCTATCCCACTCAACTCCTAGATTACTGTTCATGATTGCTTGCTCCAGTTACAGGTGAAAAGACCTACAGAGTCTTAGGACATAACTCAGTGGCCTACATGAGAGCCTGTAAGAATCTGGGTTCTTAAATCCCAGATCTCAAACTCTGTCCCAGGACCTGCATCTCTTTTTATTCCTACAATACCTAAATCCCTGCCTGGTTTCCACAGTTTTCTTAGGCAATACTGCCTATACTCCAGACCTCACTTCTGGGTCCCTACTACCTGCTATACTTCCCGACTACCATTAACTATTTGTTGAGACTTCACTGGGTCATTTCCTGTTGCTATCTTCCTCTGTCTACCCTTTTGGGTAGAACTTTAGGGTTCTACTCTATCTCTGTGTTCCAATTATCTCTGTTCTGTAGGGTCTCCCTGTTGGGTTGTGGCCATAAAGTCAATCATCTACTTATTCATGTCAGTGGAATAATAATCATAGAGGAAAGAGGGGAGAAGCATTTGTGTGGTTACTTCAAAGGCATCCCACCTTGAAAATCTTCCTAGTATAACCTGACAACCAGAACTCTGATTATTAAAAGAAAAATCATCACAGGATATACTGTTATGGATATGAGGCTTTGCAACATTCTAAGTCATGTAGAAGTTTCTACCAGTCTCTGATATTACAGGTAGAGAGAGGAAAATCAGCAAGTCAGTAAGGTGAAAGGACCTATATATGAATGGTTCTTCTCTGCATGGAAAATAAAAACAGTAGATATAATAACAAGTGGAAACAAAACACAAGATATTAATGTTAAATCTTACACAAAAGCATATTTGACTTCAATTTGAGGAGCAATAATATCAAGTCACGTTCAATTACAAATGTAGGTATATATATTAATGCATCCTTGCTTCAATAGTCATATATCCAGGAAAAGTTTATTCAAGCATAAAAGTCACTAGGAAAAGTTTAAACACAAAAGGGATTTTTATTTCACCTCTGAGGTGAGATTAAGGAGAAAGTCTGCTTTCTTGGCTTGTGCTGCATATAATAAGGACCAGTGAAAAATATCTGAATCATAAACATCCTAAACTGTGCAGCCTTAACCACAGACATGTAGAAACTCCAAAGGCTGGCAGAAAGAATAGCATGGGCCTGGATCCTGGCGGGTAGAGGGCTGGGGTGGGGACAGAGACAGAGGGGGCTCACCCAGCTGGATGTAGAGAGTATGAGAGGTTGGCTGTTAATCAAATCCTAATGCCAAAGGGGACTTCCCAATGCTCAGGGGAGGTTAATTCCACAGAGATGTCTAGGGTGGAACCTAGTAGTAGGCAGAGACCATGGTAATGCTATGGTTCAAGGAAGAGCCGCCTGATTGGAAGCACATTCCTAGTCAATAGCTCAAAGCATATAGACAGTGAAGGGAACAATAAATGTGAAGTTGACAAGTTCTAGAATGGCTGTCATGCCTCAGTCAAATATAATGGGTTCCAGATCAAGCCTTGATGGGAAGAGAAGTACAAGTCAGCAGTAAAGTCAAAATTAAGGAGGTCAGTTACTAGAATCCAACCACTGGAAAGGATGAAGTTCTAGCTGAGTCCTCCTCCTTCATTCACTCATTTATCCAATTCTTTGTTCAATAAATGGATACTAATAACTCCTACCAAACAATGCTAGACACTGTTCCTGGCCCTATGGATTCCATGGGAAAAAATAAGCATGGTCCCTGCCCTTGTGAAGAGCTTTGTTGGAAATGCTTTGAAAAATAGTAAACACACAGGATAAAAAATTTCATCAAGATAGGGCTTACAGACACTAAGTGCTAGCAAGATTAAGCTGCCAGTGCCCCCTGAAAAAATCTGCTCCAACCCATAGGCAGCCAGATTGGTAGCAAGAAAAGAAATGTGGTCCTACTACCTTGTAAATAATAAATGGCGGCCTTGATGATGATGATGATGATGGTGGTGATGATGATGATGATGAGTAGTTATATAATTGTTTCAGGTTCTAACCAAGAGATTGAAATCACATTAGTTATTTAAACAGAAAGAAATGAATAAAAAAGAGTTTTTAATTCAGTAAAATTTATTAATTAGGTACTGAAAAGACAGAGAACTCTAGGGTATCTTAGATACATTAGCTGTAAGACATAGTGGCCATCCCTAACATTGGAGGAACAAAGAAAAGAAGTTGGAATTATTAACAGAAGCGTGGAGGATAGACCTCATAGTGCTGAAACTCAGACTCTTAAGGAGGTGGGGATATTCAGAGGTGTGGGGAACCTGAGCTCAGAAGGAGGAAGAGTCACATGGGGCTGGATCCCAGACCACTGACAAGGGGGAAATGGGCCAGTTGGTACTGGGGTCTGTATGGGCTGGCTCTACGGCTGTTGAGAAAAAGCTGCAAACTGGACTCGACTGCTGCTAGTGGAACACAGTGCTGCTGTGGGGGCAAAAAAGCATCGCTGGGGTATTGCTTATGGGAAAAGAAAGCCGACAGAAAGCAAATAAGAAGAAAAACAGAAAACAACAGCAAAGAAGAAGAAGCATGTTCCATCTACCTCCTTCGGCTTGCAATCTCCCTCTAGCATCCCCCACTGATGGAGTTTAACCAACTGACAAATCAGAAACATGACTTGTAAATACCCAGCCCAGTATCAAAAAGTAAAATATGGAACGGTGAATTTGAAGTCAAGAGATGATAGTTTAATAACCAGCCCAACCAATCTAGGACAAATCTTTACCTTTTTGAGACACAGTTTGTCAAATTAGAACACTAATGTCTACCACAAGATGTCTTGAGAATTAGACAAAACGTATAAAAAGCACCTCACATAGTGCTTGACAAATAAAATGCATTATTTCACAATTAATGATTTCCGATCCTGATTCATCCTCCCAAGTACATCTGCCATCCCTAGTGCCTTCCTTAAACAACCACTCTGTAGAACTCCATGTGTGGCCTAATCTATTGCCAGAATATATCTCAGCAGGAAAAATCTATTTATAAGGCCTCAACCAACAGGGAGCTCTTTTAAGTCAGGGATCATATTTGGCTCTTACATTTTCACTTCCACTCCTCTCTGTCAACCTGAAAATCTGGCAAAAAAAAAAGAAAAAAATATATATATATTTTATCATCATCTTCAAGGCCTCCATATATATATATATTTATATATATATAAAACCTACATACTTCCTTGTCCTTGCCACCATCAATCCAATAGGCCAGCTTTCCATTAAGACACATTCAAGTCCTTTCAATCTACTTCAAGAACAGTTCTAGAAAGATTTCAAACTTGACCCAACATCCTTCACTCTAAAGAACAGTCTTCATTCAATACCTTGTGTCCTAAGAGGACTGCATGCCCAAAAATCAAACACAGGAACCCACTACCATTTTTCTGATGTTCTCAAATCAGCAGCAGCATTCCAGACAACAGAGACCTTAAGACTAGGAAGGAGAGAGAGCAAGGTCCGGCATCCACATCCACACCACCGGTGCTCCATCTCCCACCATGAACCACAACTCCCAGCACTTCTTCCCGGGCGCCCACAACGGCGTCCCCCCGACCTATGAGATGCTCAAGGAGGAGCACGAGGTGGCTGTATTCGGGGCGCCCCAGAGCTCAGCTCCCGTGACGACCACTGTGATCAACATCCGTAGTGAGACAGCCATGCCCGACCACATCGTCTGGTCCCTGTTCAATACCATCTTCACGAACTGGTGCTGCCTGGGCTTCGTGGCCTTCGCCTACTCCGTGAAGTCCAGGGACGGGAAGATGGTGGGTGACCTGACTGGGGCCCAGACTTATGCCTCCACCGCCAAGTGCCTGAACATCTGGGCCCTGGTCTTGGGCCTCCTTCTGACCACTGGATCCATTGTTCTTCTGGCATTTGTCTACGCTACAGCCTACAGTGTATTTTTAAAGTCTATGCAGGAGAACAATGGGTACCACTAGGTGCTCATGGCAGGAGACCCAAGTCCTCCACCGTGCGCTGCTGGCCCTGTCCCTTAGTGTCCAGCCCTTTACATTAACATACTTGCCTGCCTACAGCTGAATTCAATAAAGTACACTGTGTGTGAAAAAAAAAAAAAAAGACTAGGAAGGAGAGCTATTGAAGGTAGAGCAGTATCTGATGCTTTATGGCACATTTTAGAGGCAAAATCCACCATATCCATGAATGTCCCATAGAAACCAACTCCCACATAAAAGCAAAATATAGCTCTTCTGCTATCTTGCCTGAAATCATGGGTTCTTAATATTTCATTCCCTTCCTGATCCAAGGTTCATGTGGTTCTACCTTTATTAATTATAAGACCTTGGGAAATTTTCTTCAACCTCTAAGCCTCATTTAATTAAAATAGTATTCCTAAATTATCTCACACGTTTGTTGTAAGAATTAGATAAAACAATACATGTTCAAGGCAAGACAGGAAACAGAGAGCACTTGTTTAGTGGGTACATAGTTTCAGTTCTGCAAGCTGAAAAAGTTTTGGAAATCTCTTGCACAGCAATGTAAATATATGAACTATACATTTAAAATGGTTACGGTGGTAAATTTTATTTTCTGTGTTTTTTGCCATAATTTTAAAAAATGTTTATTGAATTAATGTATGAATAAAAAGTTCCTATCACATGCACAGGTGCACACACACACACACACACACACACACAAACACACAGAATATACATTCACCACTCATCACATGCCTGGCACATCGTAAGCACTCAACTATCTGTAAGGTTCTGTCTCTTTCCCCTTTGAGCCTCCCAACATTCTCTTGACTTCAACCTCACCTGCATGAATTTCTAATTTCTCTCCCTCTGAACACTATGTAGGCTTCATCATATTCTGTCCAGTGCTGTTCCTTAACAGTTCAGTGTGGGCATGCTTTATCTTGCCAAGTAGATTGTCAGCTCCTGCAGAGAAGGGACCATCTTATATTTCTTCTATATTCCCCTTCATGTCCAATGCAATCTTTGCATTAACTGTTGGCTGAGATTCTACTTCAAATGAGATGGACCTTCCCAGAGCCAGAACATTCCAGTTACTCCTGCCTGCTCTTGGGCTTCCACTCATCATCATCAATCAACATTTATTTATTGATCTGTTAGTTTATATTTGGAAAAGTGGACAAGAGCAAAGGATAGGGAAATAGGAAGAAAATAAAAAGATATATAAGAACATGATTATTGTCCTCAAAAGGCTTACGACCTATTTGCACAAAGCAAACATAACGATGTTGGTAAAACTGCAAGGAAAAAGCTAAATGTCCACTGAGTATTAACAGATAGTACAGGAATTCAGCAAGCCATGGGTACTTCAAGGGAAATTCAATAGGAGATCAGTTTTAGAAAAACTTAAGTACGAGAGTATATATTCTTTAGAATTAAGATGATTCTCCAAGGGGTAAAAAGTGTATCTGCCTACTAACTCTAACTTTGAGATAAAATTATTATATATTTTCACGGTAATAACAATAATAACAAGAGTGTTCATATACTCCAGTAGACTATATACTATTACTAATCCTAAAAGTGAGGGGTGCATCATCCCTATTTATACATAAAGAAACAGTTACTTGCCTGTAGATGTAGAGATAGTAAGTACTGGATTTCAACACATCTGTCTGACTCTGAAGCATGAATTCTTCCCACTATACAATTCATTCATTCATCAAACATTTATTAAGAATTTACTCTGGACAAGCATTATGCTAAAGACATTAAACTGAATAAAATATGATTTCTTCCTTCAAGGGGCTCATGGTCTGATGAGAAGGCAGTTACAGAAAGATACCATCCATACAAAATGTGCTGAGTCTAAGAACAGAGATATGCAAGAAGTTATGGAGCATGTAGGAAGAAAACCTAATCCATCCTGGGAAATCTTGAAAGGTTTCCTGGAGGAAGAGAATTCTTTGTTAAGTCTTAAGGGATAAAATAAATAACAATAGCTTACATTTGTGTACTTACTAGGCAGAGACTATTATTAGCCCTAATTTACAGATGAGAAAATTGAGGGACAGAGAGGTGAGCAATTTGCCCAAGCTTCAGTAGTTTATAAACAGGTGTTAGAAAGAGGTTATGTATCTGTTCTCTCTTAATCTCTACAATATCCTGCACATGAGTAGGAGTTTGCCAGAAAAGTGAAGAAGAGCAAGGTGAAGGCAAGAAACTGCACTAAATGGCACAATATAAAAAGTATAATATGGCTGGAGCAAGAAATAACAAGAAAGGAGATTAGAGAATTATGGGTCAGATCACAAAAGATCTTGTATAACATGTAAAGGATCTTAGAATTAATCCTATAAACTATGGAGGGACATTGAAGATTTGTACATTAATAAATTATTATGTCAGCTATTTGAAGGATGAATGTGAGTTAAGATTAATGGAAGGGGATCCATTAGAAGACAGTTATTACTGTTGTAAAAAAAAAATAAAACATAACGTACATTTACCCGCCAAACAATTTTTAAATGTTCAGTACACCAAGAGGACAGATTTAATATGCAGCAAAGAGAAGAAGAGAAGCTAAACTTGAATAGAGAGAGCAAGATGGAAAACTTGGAAATAAGACATGTCTAGATGGCAAAGGAGGCGGAACTTAATGATGAACTGGATGTGCCTATCTCCCTACCCATCAGACTTTCCTATTTTAAATAATCTGTCCGGGAAAATAGAAAATATAAATGTATATGTTTGTCATTTTGGAATTGGCTAGACATAGTGCTAGGCACAGGAGCAATAAGAATGAATAAGACATGCTACCCATACCAGAAAGGTCTACAGTCTGGAGTAGAAGTAGAGAAGGGCAGTGCAATAAGGATTATCTGGTTATAAAAGAAATAGGTACACTTACTGCGGATTCAAAGCTGAAGTGGTTAGCCCTAACCAGGGGAGATCAGAGAAGGGTTGAAGGAGGATATGCCTCAAATTGAATCTGAACACTTTCCAGCGGATCACTTGAGGTGAATATTTCTCCAGTGGAGAGTAGCAGGAATACAGTAGAACAAATAGTTTCAATGTGAAGAAGGTGGGGAGAGGGGGCAAGATAAATATGTGGACTCCTGAAGGCATCAAAAGGAGAGCAGGAATTTATTAGCTACTGGTTCCTCCATTAAAACACCTAAGCACAAGAAGGAAATTGGGGTCACAGAAGGATGAAGGTGGGAGACAAGATAGTGATCTGCAATAAAACTACAGGAAGCACTCTGGTTTTATTGCGCTCTCTGTGGCCACATCATCATACTCCACCTAGCCCCACCTGAGCTACAGAGTCAGTGCTCATTATGCTTAGAAAAGTGTATTCGTGTATTAGAAGTCTAATAATTCTACCCTAACCTCTAGCATTTCTTATAATTGTAGGATGTCATCTTGAGGTTCACAGTTAGGGCTCTGTACATCAGGCACTACCCATTGCTCTTCTAAAGGATTTTAAATTACCTCATAATATCTTATATTTGGAAGCTTCACTGCCTCAATCACAAGTATTGATCTTTGTGAGCAAAAGTAACTTTTTTTGACCAATGTGTTTATACAGACATTATTTTTTCCAAATTGTAATGCCTAGAGGACAATATTATTTATAAATACAAACTCTCAGACTTGAAAAAGAACACCTTTATTTATCCTGTTTATTATACATCTATGCAAAAACTTCTAAATTTAAGAATCTTCCTGGAAATTCGGGAATTTCCGAATTTCTACAGCTGTCCCTAACAATCAATTAAGAAAAAGGGAAATTCCGTTACTAAGACTGATCACAGATTTTCTAGATTATTAAATGTACTGTCTTCAATACAGCAGTATAGGCTATAAATCAAGTTCTTTTACTCTGAATAATCTCAATATTCTTTATAAGAAGGCTTAAAAGTATTTTTCATTAAGAAAAATAAAATTATTTAGTGGAAAAAATACTTAATAAAGTTATTTTAATTATATGTACACATTAATCATGAAATTGTACAGAATAATTGCAGTGACATTTCTCTACTTATTGTAATGAAACATGTAGTAAAAATAGAGCATAAACAGATAAAATATGCAAGTCAGTATTATTTGGGGTAGTATTAAGATTATTTAGTAAAGATTGTATCTCCCAGGATAAAATAATAGGTTCTCATTATATGAAGACAACTTACTTGGAATGGGGAACCAAAAACTCTTCTCTCTCACCATCAACCATGCTGCGTCCAAACCCCACATCCAGAAGTATTGAAACCTCTGATCACATACCAGACTGAAGAGAGATAGCTATAGAACTTTCACATATTCAATACCTGCAATAAAATAAACTGGGGTTATGACATCAGAAGACAGTGGGCTAAGAGCTAAAGTAAGTCCTGCCTTTTCAAACATAATAGTATGTTTATTCATCCCATTGTACCTTCCCAGTTGCCCAGACAGAAAATAAAGTGTCTGAAGTTTCAACTGGGAAATATGACTCACCTAAAACTTCTTGAGTAGCTTATGAGGGTTTAACAATGCTTGTGGATTGCTACCTGTGTCTTAGGTGTGGGGGTAGTGGTCAAGATGGAAAGAGGCAAAAGAGCTTGATAAAATGGGTAATAAGTGGTTCTACAGCAGTCATATATTAAAATGACAATGTATGTATCATAAACCTTTACACAAACATTTTAGCATATGGTGCATATATTCCAAGTAATGAAAATGCAAAAGAAAAGGACCCTAGTACCATTCAACCAGCTTCAACACTGAAAAAAATACAAGTTAATGGAAGAGAAATTAATGATCTCATAAATGTTTCAAGAGTGAAAATACCACTTTCTCCTCAACATAGAAAGAAACAATTTCTGGTAATAAATTCTACCAGGTATTTTGTGGTGGTGCTATTTCTATTGCTTTTAAAAATGTATTTTTAATTGTCCTACAGATTTCCTTAAGCATACGAAAAGAAATCAGAGACTCCACTTGTCATAGAAAACCCTCAAAATAGGCAATACTGTTTCCATTGCTAAAAGGATTTGAAATATATACCAGCATACCTTACAAGTCAACTGTTCCCTACAATGTCTTCTCACTGAACTGAGGCGTTTTCACAAAGCAACAGGATTCAAAAGAAATAGAAGTAGGATGGCTTTTGCAGTAAAGCATACCTACGGAGAAACTCCCTCCCTGTGTGTCATGCAGGCTGATCGTTCTTGTAGCAATGGTAACACTAATATAATGGCTGCACCCATTTAATGTTATTTAAGTACCTCCAACTGACTTGTTGGAATAAGGCTTTTTTTTTCCTTATAAATTCTAATTAGGTCCCCGTCCTTCTTTCCTTTCTCCCTCACGCTCTTCCTTTCTCCATCTCTCCATCTTTTCTTTTGCCCAATAGTAAAAAATGGGTACTTGTAGGTCTACATGTACCTCAATCCCTACCTCACACTACAGTAGAATACCAACAGATTATCCCATAGAGTAAACTTGTCACCTCTCCACCCCATTTGCCCCCAGCAAGAAAAAAATTCCATTTCTTATCTATCTCAGTGCCTACATCAAAAATTTAGGCAAGTCACCTTTGCTTGTCATCCTCCCACAACCAGTAACTTGCCAAAACCCAACATTCTTGCTAAAAGCCTCTCAAATCTGTTCACTCCCCCACCATTTCTCTGTACCTGCAAAATCCAGGCCCCCACAATTTCTTCCTTGTCTCCTCAGTGGTCTTCATACCTCCATTATAGGCCCTTCCAACTGCTCTCCACACTGCAGCTAGATTAATCAATCTAAAATACAAATCTGATGAAGGTACTCATCTGCTTAAGTCACTTCAGTGGCTCCCCATGTTCTTAGCATAAAGTCATATGTTCACAATACACTTTTTTTTATTTAATTTTATTATGATATGTTAGTCACCATACATCATTAGTTTTTGATGCAGTGATCCACGATCCATTGTTTTCATATAACACCCTGTGCTCCATGCAGTACATGCCCTCCTTAATACCCATCACCAGGCTAACCCACCCCCCAATCCCCCTCCCCTCTAAAACCCTCAGTTTGTTTCTCAGAGTCCTTTTATAATCACGTCTCTGCTTATCTCTTAACCTCCCTTCTCATTATTGACTCTTACAAAAATTGCCTGTGTTTTAGCTATCATGAACCACAGACAAGTTCTGAGGCCTTTGCACCCATTGCCCCTCTTACTAGAAAACCCTCTCTGCCTTTAACATGACTGAATCTTAATCAATTTAAAGGATTCATCTCAAATGTTAGTTCCTCCAAGATACTTTCTATCCTACCTGCTTGATGTTCCCACAGTGGGTGTTCACTTTTAGCTTCCCCCAAATGTCAGTATTTTTGAAAAAAATGAAAAAATTCAAGTCATTTCATTGCACACCTGGTTTGACTGTGTGTATAAAGATCCAAGATAGCTAACAATGAATGAAGTTCCTCAACCTTGCATCCCATATTCAAATGTTTAGACATACATAACACCCAGACCACTTTAACTCTAAACTATTCAAGGTTGACA
Source organism: Eumetopias jubatus (assembly GCF_037043125.1). Taxonomy (NCBI): domain Eukaryota; kingdom Metazoa; phylum Chordata; class Mammalia; order Carnivora; family Otariidae; genus Eumetopias; species Eumetopias jubatus. The sequence goes on along the minus strand of NW_028274820.1, from coordinate 72,459,035 downwards.
AACACCCTGATATTATCAAATCCAAGTTCTATAAATATAAAAATACATGGTTTTCTAGAAAACCAAGGCTTGATTTTGCTAGGAGATCTCTCTAGTTCTTTTTTTCTAACTTCTTTTAAAGATTTTATTTATTTATTTGAGAGAGAGAATGAGAGAGAGAGCACATGAGAGGGGGGAGGGTCAGAGGGAGAAGCAGACTCCCTGCTGAGCAGGGAGCCGGATGCGGGACTCGATCCTGGAACTCCAAGATCATGACCTGAGCCAAAGGCAGACGCTTTAAAGACTGAACCACCCAGGCGTCCCTCTCTCTAGTTTTAATATAAAAGTCAACCTTTATTGTTCCAGGATCATCCAGTGACACATAATTTTCTGAAAGCTGATCAACTGCTTCCTTCTCACAGTAGTTAGGAACTGCCCAGTTAACAGAGGTTAGAGAATCACCCAGCTCTAACACACTTAATGTTATCCAAATCTAAGTAAGTGTGATAACTAGAAGCAAATTCAATCCAAAGAAACATTATCACTTTCTCAATGATTAACATGAAACCAGTTACCTAACAAAAAATGTTAGACCTTATTCTAGAACAATAAGAAATTTTAGACCTCATTTGAGGTGACTCAAAACTTAGAAGTTCAAAACTTTAAAGCGTAATTCTGTGATAAGCCAGCTGGCATCAAGATAAACTATTTGTCCAATTTACAAGAATCTCTTGGATAAGAAATCTAAGGTTCAACTCTCAAACACAATATCTAAGCTTTAGTTTTGAGTGTGATGGGTGGATAAGGGGGTAATGTGTGAATATTCTCTGCTTGCTCTCAAGGTTAATAGGCAACAAGTCTGGTAAGCACAGTTTCAACTAATCTTGCCAGGAGCAGAAGCCATAATCCACAAAGATTCACCTTCCCTGCCAAGTTGCTATTCTATATTCTGTATGGTTGAGTATATAATACTGGGCTACCTTATCAAGCATGGTTGGTACTGGATGCTCCACCCAGACTCCCTCCTGAGGGTTAAAGCATCCTTCCCCCAAGTGACAGAAATATCATCTTTTGACAGCTCACAGTTATGTCCCTCACAAAGAAATATCCTTGACCACAGGGAACTATCTCATTTAAGATTAAGGCCCCTCCAATCAGAGAAAGACATGTATCATATGACCTCACTGATATGAGGAATTCTTAATCTCAGGAAACAAACTGAGGGTTGCTGGAGTGGTAGGGGGTGGGAGGGATGGGGTGGCTGAGTGATAGACATTGGGGAGGGTATGTGCTATGGTGAGGGCTGTGAATTGTACAAGACTGATGAATCACAGATCTGTACTTCTGAAACAAATAATGCAATATATGTTAAGAAAAAAAAAAGAAGAAGAAGATAGCAGGAGGGGAAGAATGAAGGGGAATAAGTCGGAGGGGGAGACGAACCATGAGAGACGATGGACTCTGAAAAACAAACTGAGGGTTCTAGAGGGGAGGAGGGTGGGGGGATGGGTTAGCCTGGTGATGGGTATTAAAGAGGGCATGTTCTGCGTGGAGCACTGGGTGTTATGCACAAACAATGAATCATGGAACACTACATCAAAAACTAATGATGCAATGTATGGTGATTAACATAACAATAAAAAATTATTAAAAAAACAAAGATTCAGGCCGCTCCCAAGGGAGAGCCAACAGTCAATGGCCAATTCATACTTAGGAACAAAGTCTCTCATGCTTCAATTTGGAACAACTCTAAAGGGACATCCCAGCTCCAAAGCTCCCTACAAACTCCACTGATGACTCAGTTGCACTGCAGGTCAGCTTCTCCCTCTTTCCAGTCCTACTTTTCTCATTTCCTTACAGGTGCATTGCTAGAGACCACTTCTCAAGAAACCTTCTACATGCAACTCTTCATCTCAGAATCGATTTCCAAGGCAACCTAATCTACAACTCAAGTCAATAATTGTGTAATGCAAAAATAGCAACATACAATAAATTTGCTGACTTCATCATAACTTTGTCCTGGTCTTCTATTAAAGATGTGAACCTATTGGGACACCTGGGTGGCTCAGTCAGTTAAGCGTCTGCCTTCGGCTCAGGTCATGATCCCAGAGTCCTGGGATCGAGTCCCGCATCAGGCTCCCTGCTCAGCGGGGAACCTGCTTCTCCCTCTGCCTCTGCATTTCCCTCTCTGTCTCTCATGAATAAATAAATAAAATCTTAAAAAAAAAAGATGTGAACCTATTAATTGAGGCAAAGGCAAGATCTAGAACTTAATTTATCCCAGCTGACTCCAGTTCCTTTTTTAATTTAAATTTTAGTTAACATATAGTACAATATTGGTTTCTAGAGTAGAATTCAGTGATTCATCACCTACATACAATATCCAGTGCTCATCACAACAGTTACCCTCTTTAATACCCATCACACATCTAGCCCATCCCCCACCCTCTTCCCTTCATCAACTCTCAGCTTATTCTCTATCCTTAAGAGTCTCTTATGGTTTCCTTCTCTCCTTTTTTTTCTTTTCCCTCTTTCCACATGTTCACCTGTTTTCTTTCTTAAATTCCACACATGAGTGAGATTATATGGTATATTTCTTTCTCTGACTGACTTATTTAACTTAGCAGAATATACTCTAGCTCTCCATTCACATCATTGCAAATGGCAAGATTTTATTCTTTTTGATGGCTGAAGAATACTCCATAGTGTGTGTGTGTGTGTGTGTGTGTATATATATATATATATATATATATATATATATATACATACCACCTCTTCTTTATCCACTCATCAGTCAATGGACATTGGGGCTCTCTAAATGATTTGGCTATTGTTGATAATGCTGCTATAAACATAGGGGTGCATGTACCCCTTCGAATCTGTATTTTTGTATCCTTTGGATAAATACCTAGGAGTGCAGTTGCTGGAGCATAGAGTAGTTCTATTTTTAACTTTTTGAGGAACCTCCATACTGTTCTCCAGAGTGGCTGCACCAGTTTGCATTCCCACCAACAGGGCAAGAGGGTTCCTTTTTCTCTGCATCCTCACCAACACCTGTTATTTCTTGTGTTATTAATTTTAGCCATTCTGATGGTTATGAGGTGGTATCTCATCATGGTTTTGATTTGTACTTCCCTGATGATGACTGATGTTGAGCATCTTTTCCTGTGCCTGTTAGCCATCTGGATGTCTTCTTTGGAAAAGTGTCTATTCACGTCTTCTGCCCATTATCCAGTTCCCTTTTAAGTGCAACAAAATTTAGGAACTAGCCCACTGGTATTAAAAATTACCTGATTTCTACCCTTTATCCTGAACAGTTTTCAATGTTTGGCAAAAGTTATTGGATAGTTTTGTCATCACCCAATTCTAAGAGGGGTAATATTCTAGATAAAATTCTAATTGAAAGAGCACAAATAGAAAAGGAGAATAAAAATGATATGACCACAGCAGATCACTATGTTCTTAAAGATATGGGAAATGTATTTTGCTGGACTTATAAAGACTCAGGTCTTTTCTGATAAAAATAAAAAGAGTTAGAATAGCATTTACTTCTCAGTTCTCAATCTTTTAAAAATCTCCTTTTGAAATGAATGAAAGGTTGCCACTGAATCACTGATTCTTTTACGCCATCCACTTCTACTAACTAATAGGATCTAGCAGTACATTAAAAGGATTATTCACCAGGACCAAGTGGAATTTATTCCTGGGCTGCAAGGGCAGTTCAACATCCACAAATCAATCAATGTGATACACCACATTAATAAAAGAACAGACAAGAACCATATGATCCTTTCAATAGATGCAGAAAAAGTGTTTGACAAAATACAGGATCCTTTCTTGATAAAAACTCTCTGCTGTGCAGGGATAGAGGGAACATACCTCAATATCACTCCTCAATCCAAATGATATGAAAGGATTCTAGGCTTGGAGGTCTTTGTATTTTTGAGTTTTGTTGTTGTTGTTTTGGTACTACCATTTTGAAGAGTAGAAACTAAATCAGTTGGTCCACCTAATGGCAGTCTCATTTGTCTCAGACTTAAGCTTCTCTTCCAGAGCACATGGCAAGAAAACTCCTAAATAGATCAGGATACAATAGCAAACAAATGCAGTTATGCCACCCCTTTTAAGAAAAGATAACTTTTATATATAGGCAGAGGTTGCCACATAGTAAAGGCAACTTGCCCACAAAATTGAGCCTTCTGTTTAAGTAGAAATTTCTGTCAAGTACAGAAAAATCACTAACTTGACAGTGGCTTCCTATAATGACAGAGCCCTGCTCTTAAGGAAATGAACAGATGCACATGGGGGCAGAGAACCATTCTTTTCATGTTTTCTGGAAAAAATAAAATGACATGACCTTCCCTTTCACTTCCAGTGATTCAAATCTAGACCAGTGTCTCCAAATTTTTACACTAGACACCTTTATGAGTACGAATATTTTAAACATTCACATATATACATAAAATATATAAATTATATACATGTATTACTGTGCTGATACATTTCAAAACACCCAATAGAAATGTTTTAAAAATAAAAAAATAAATTTAAACATTATATAACTTTGGTTTGTTAATTAATGGCCCAAAATTTTTTCTCCACATTCTTATTAATAATTTTAAAGTAAATATTGATGCAATCAAATGTACATCATTTCTTTCAATCTTTGCTTAACATTTATTGATGCTGTGATTCAAAAGTCTAGTTCTAAATTCAATTATGGTTGTCATAAGCTAAGAAAGAAAATGCTGCACAAAGATAAATAGATCAAAAAAGATGAAGCACATTATTGGCTGCATTTATTAAATCATGACATTCATTTTACAGTCCTTTGAGTGATTAGTACTATATTCAATCCGTGGTTTTTTGGTAAGAATCTTTGAAGTTTAATTGAGCTAAAACTGGGTAGTACTATATGTTTATGCACTTAACCAGACATACAAACACTAAAATAAACTCTTGTATGTTGAAAATGAAATAATAAATATGGGCACTGTGGTCGACTCCCATTCTTCCCTAAAACAGTCAGGGGACAGGTGCCTGGGTGGCTCAGTCATCAAGCGTCTGCCTTCGGCTCAGGTCATGATCCCAGGGTCCTTGGATCAAGCCCCACATCGGGCTCCCTGCTCACTGGGGAGCCTGCTTCTCCCTCTCCCTCTGCCTCTCTCCCTGCTCATGCTCTCTCGCTCTCTCTCGCTCTCTCTGTATCTCTCTGTCTCAAATGAATAAATAAAAACTTTAAAAAATAAATAAAATAAATAAAATAAAATAGGGGACTCTTCATAGCACATGACTGTCTAACATGTGGGCAGCATAGGGCACCAGTGTAAAACCACATGGTAAATTTGTACTGCTTTTTATCTAGGAGAAAATAATTATAAGAAGATTTTGAGTATTTTCTTATCAAACTCCCTAGCAGTCCAGGTAGAAAATCTCTTACCTAAACAACAGATTCCAGGGAATTGCGTAGAAAAGAAGATACCACAAATTTAACCTATATCTTTTTTCAGGTTTTGCTTCCCTGAGTAGCTAAGCACCTAGGCAATATAATAAATAGTATCAACATGTTTCCAGTTCTATACACTGCACATATTTTGGTACCCACATGCTCAAAAGTCAAAAAGACTTTTATGTTCAATGTTTAAGGGATTAACTCACTCAGAAATTAAATAAAAATAGTTAATTTCCCAGAAAAGCACAATATGAAATTTAGAACAATAAGAAATATGAAAACTTACTTTGGTCTAAGATTTAAACATCCAGAAATGTACAGTACAATGATTTGACAATTTCAAGTCTGTTAAGATCATTCTGACTGATGGCAGGGAGCATTTTGTAGGTATTCCATAATGAGTCCACTTTCAGGACACATCACAAAAAACTTGATTAAGTTTATATCTTAATCCCCAGACTATAAACCTTTGTTAGTCTAAATAAAACATACAGAACCAATTTTTCATCTGTTCACTTTAGCCTACATGATCATTTATGAAATAGTATCAGTTACACAATGATGACAAATATGAAGAACAATATTAACAATATATCATGTATATTTATGTACTATAAATGTTAACAAATTATTAATAAAGGTTTCCTTTCAGAAATAGAAAAATAGTCCATTTTTTCCTTCCAATTTGAAAGAAAGAAAGAAATACTAAGAATAATGCTTTCAGAAAGATAAATAGCAGTGTCTCAGAGACTTGAAACAAACCCGTGTAATAAGCACCAGACAACTAGCATAAGACTTGGGGGTCATGGGAGGAGGAGATAAGAGAATCAGAGAATGTCAAGTTCAGAGTAAACCTTCAAGGACATCCACTAAGCCAATCGTCCTTTTGAAATCTGAATCCTTTCTACAATATCATGCCAAGTATTCATTAAGCCAACCTATTCTGATCAAGAGTTCACTGCTCACCAAGGCAGCCAATTCCCTCTTGTAACATTAGAAAGCTTTTCCTTATATTGTGCTAAAACGTGCCTCTGTATCACTTTCACCTACTGACCATCCCGCACAAGTCCAGTTCTTTTCTTTTAGTACCTCTCCTATGGAATGAATCATCAAAACCAGTAGTTGGTCTCACTGAGTTTCAACTATGTTCTTCAACTAATGATTCTAGTCTTATCACAGTACTGGTTAACATCCAGTTTGTTAACCTTTTTCTGAAAGTGGAGAATTCGGGACACCTGGGTGGCTCAGTCAGTTAAGCATCTGCCTTCGGTTCAGGTCATGATCCCAGGGTCCTGGGATCAAGACCCACACTGGGATCCTTGCTCAGCGGGGAGCCTGCTTCTCCCTCTGCCTACCACTCCCCCTGCTTGTGCGCTCTCTCTCTCTTCTCTCTCTGACAAATAAATAAATAAAATCTGAAAGAAGAAAGAAAGAAGACAATCCCTAAAAGAACATCATATTGCTAGGTATGGCCAAAATGGAAAGAGCAAATCAGAACTTATCTTCCCCATTCTAGGTACTACACATCTATTCCTGCAATCCAAGATTACACTCAGTTTTCATGGCTATGTCACACATGTTGATTCAAACTGGGCTCTATGTTGACTAAAACTATAAAGTCTTAGTTGTTAATTTACTCAATATATATTTATGTAATGCTGCTACAAGAATATTATAATATTAGGGACAGTAAGAAAAATCAGTGAGATATAACTGAAACACGTTAAGACCCTGGGCCCAAGCCCCAGTTTATCCAGATATAGCTGTGTGGCAAGAATACTTGTTAGAGCTACTCAATTTTCATAACAGAATAACTATCTTGCTTGCTGGTCTCAGTTCCAAAGCATATGGATGGGCCTTCAGCCAGCAATTTAGAATACCAGCACTCCAGGTTATCTAGCTCCCTTCCAAGTACCTACTGAGAGAAGAAATGTTTAGGGAAAATAGGTCCAAGGCCTTATAAATTCAACCCTTGGTTAATGTTGAATCACCAGAAAGCTACATATTAGCAACTTACCACACAACACCCTTCTGATCACCTTCAGTGAGTTGCATTTAATGCTTTGTCCTAATCTTTAATAGAAGACTGTTCTAAGATGTAACCATGTGAAACTCACAACTGCATGGCTATGTTTTAAAACTGAGGATATTGTCCATTTTATTACTCAGAGTCCCTTTCACTCTTTGTTTTTTCTGAGGAATGGGATATTTCTACATTTCTAAATGTAGAAATAATCAGAATGGTTTTATACATTTTTTAAAATAAGTTTTTGAGAAAGATAAGTCTATAAGAAATGAGAAAAAAATGCTATTTGATATATGCACAATAGGCAAGAAATATTTGTATTTTCTGTTTCATCGATAACTGAAAAGGGGTCCATGAGAGCAAGACAGATAATTCTAACTGGGTATTATTAAATATTGTTCATTAAGTTAAAGATCATTATTCAGTTGTCCTTAGGTTTCCTCTTCCCAAACAATCAGTCTCAGTAAATTATTTTCCCCAATGAAAAAGGTTCTAAGACCGGATGATCCTAAATATTACCTGGAGAACTTGTTTTAGAAATTTGTATTTTTATATAAACTCCCTATGTAATTGGGAAGTGGACCACAGAACACATTTTGAGAACACTCTTCCAGGACCGATTTTTGGATCACTTTAATTAACTCTGCCACTCATCGCTGGGCTCTCTGCTGTCTCTCCAGATCCCTTTTAAAGCCTGGTGACCAAAGGTAGGTAAAATATTTTTACCAAGGGTCCTACTAAACCACAGCAGATAAAAGGATTATGTCTGTGCTCTTATACAGCACACCACATTCACTTTTATACATCCTAGTGTGGATAGGCATGCTCACAAAAGCAGAGCTTCACTATGACTGTCAGATTGAGGTCAGCTACTTATTTTGACTCCCTTGAGAAATGAGAGCTTAAAATGCATGAAAACAGGTCCAAATCACAATCAAATGAAACTGTGAGTAGTATTGCATGGTACTTTTTCCTCAATTGAACCAGCTGCAATCATTTTTTTAAATAACTTATTCTACTTTTAAAATAAAGAATTTTCCCTTGAAGAGAAAATCTGCCAACCTCCTTGAATAAAATCATTCTTCCAGAAAGTAAGATTATTTTGTGATAATTTTTATGAAGAATTTTAATTCTAATAATACTATTTTTAGGATATCTACAGACAAGTAGCCTGTTGGCACAATGGACTCACAGATTTATAAACAATCAAAATATTATAGGCAAGAGTAAAGAAACTTTATTGTTGCTCTCCAGTTCACCATTTCATAGATACATAATTCATTCCATGACACAGCGACTGTTATACTATAAAGCTCTCAACCTGGACCATCTATATGATTTAGCAAAAGAAATAGGTTTAAAAACTAAAAGTGACCAATCACAATATGTCAACTGAAAATTCCCAATAAATGTCTACATAAAAGGTTCAGGTACTCATTCAAGTTTCCAAGCTCAGTTCAAAGTCACCACTTCCCAGCTATTGCTTACTATAAAAATTCCAGCCCTATACATTCTATCATGTATAAATTGACTCTAGATAAAAGGCATTATCAAATGAACAACTTGAGATATCCAAAGAAGAAATTCAGGGTCTGAAAAATGAGTGATTTACTCAGAAAATTGCCAGACAGAAATTTTCTAAGTCTTTACATTCAAGGGAAATCAAGCTAAGACCAATTAGGGCATGATTCATTCTCCTATGTTATTTGCATTTTCTATCTGGTACTTTTTAATTTTATAAATTTTATGCTGTTTCCATAGTTACCAGCTCTTAATCATAATGAACACCTGGTCTATACAGAGGAATTAATATTTCCTCATGAACTGCATATACTAAATTGTTAATAACTTCTCTATACTTTGACAGTGACTAGTTTAAGTTTCTGACCTATAAGCAAAGATTTTCAAAAGGTTCTTTTCACTCTCTTTTCTTTCTTTTTGAGTTTTATATATTATATGGACTTCAGTGGTTTTATGATAGCTGAGATTTGCTAAAGCATCACAATCTATATTCTCTGACATGTCATAGTTATACCTATCACTAAGTGTGTTTCTCAGTCTGGGTTAGACATACTTTAATTAAAAAAAAAAAAAAACTTTTGTGTACATATTTATTAGAACTAAGTCAAAATCAATTGACAAATTAGGTGAATACTGGTACTCACTCATTCACCAAACTAGGTCCTAGAGAAAAGTATACAAACACCAACAACTCCTCAATGACTCACCATGGTTAGGTTTCCTAAGCAACACTTGAGCACCTTATTTCAATGAAAATTAAAATGGCATTTCATTCTGCAGACATTTTCCATATAAAAGCATATAGGTTTGTACATCAACTATACTTTAATTACAAATTTCTTAGGGGCACCTGGGTGGCTCAGTCGGTTAAATGTCTGACTCTTGATTTCAGCTCAGGTAATGATCTCAGGGTTGTGAGATGGATCCATGTCCAGTGCAGAGAGTGCTTAAGATTCTCTCTCAAAAAAAAAAAAAAAAAAAAAAAAAATTATCTCTCTCCCTTTCCCTCTGCCCCTCTTCACCTTTCTCTCTCTCTTTCTCTCTCTCTCTCTACTCTCTCTCCCTCTCTCTCTTTCTCCCCCCGTATAAAAAAATTTTTTTTTCTAGGGAGATTAAAAAAAAAAAAATTTTAAGCACATGAGCAATGATTTTTTTTCTTGTTTTGTTTTTTGTAAAGATTTTATTTATTCATTTGATAGAGAGAGACAAAGCAAAGGAACACAAGCAGGGGGAGGGGGAGAGGGAGAAGCAGGCTCCCGGTCCAGCAGGGAGGCCGATGCGGGGCTCAATCCCAGAACCCTGGGATCATGACCTGAGCCAAAGACAGATGCTTAACGATTAAGCCACCCAAGCGCCCAGCAATGATTAATAGTATAGACTTTGTCAGATTTCCTAGGTCCATATCCTGACTCTACAACTCACTAGTTACATAACCTTGGATAAATTACTTAACTATGTCTCAGTTTCCTCATCTGTAACAGGGTATGATAGTAATATCTGCTTCAGATAACTATTTTAAGGAATAAAAGATTTGAATATTTTAAGAAGTTAGGGAATTTGTACAAACTCACAGAATTTGTAAGTGGAGAGATAAATTTGGGGCCATCCAATGGCATCTCCAAAGACAATGTTCTTAATCATTCTGTTATCATGGTGAATAAAGTGCTATATAAAGAGATAACCTTATAACTTTTCCAAAACTATAAATTCATCTCATCCAAGAATTTTTAACCTACTCCTGGAAGCCTAGCAGTGTAGGTAAAATTTGAATCTGCCAGTGTCTGTGGGGGGTTCCTCACTTCCCTGGACACCACAGACTTGTGTGTATAATCGATTCCCACAGATTACGGAGGTTCTCTGGTGGAAGTGAGGGCCACATCCATAATGGGCTCTAGATGGTGCCTGGAACCATGTCAACAATGACATCTGCAGCTTGCCCATATACCTCTCTCTGTAAGATGCTGGCACCAGTTTAGCCTCAACAGGTGTTTTTTTCTGCAGCAGCTGAACAGCTCTAGAAAGTGCAGCTTATCCCATCCTGTTAGCCTAATGATAAGTTAGCTCTAATGTAATGATCACAGTAATAAATGTCTTATTGTTGATAGGAAATACTGACCAGCTCTGGGTTGGTCTTTTTTAATTGTGAAATCTCCAATAAAATGTCTCTATTCACCTGGGTTGGCTCAATTACTAAAGAGAAAATCTGGATTTTTATGAATTCCCTGACACACACACACTGCAAAATCCTGATGTCAGCCCATCCTGCTGCTTCTGATGGATCTCAGAAGTGCCTTCATTCGGGGCCTAGCAATGACTCACTTCTAATCCTTATAAGCAGGACCACTTTTCCATTCTTCTCTGAAACCATTTCTTGGTAACAACTGACTTGGTAAATTTTGCCCTCCACTGCTCAGATAAGTGACTAAAATAATGTTGTCTCTGAATATGACTGGCTACCAGTGGTCTCTATTTTAGTGAAGGATGGTGTAGGCTTAGCTTCTCTTGAACTGAAAGACTAAATTCTGGATTTGATAACCCTAGATACTTAATGCTAAAGAGGAACTATATAGAAGCCTGCAGGAGCATTCAGACAGCTGGACCCGATATAATGAATTGATGATGTACCACCAGCTAGGTGGAGAATATGTTTTAAACATAAATATAACCCCCAATAGGTATGAAAGAGTTAAATAGAAAATGCCATCAAGGCAACAACTGGATGTTTTTGTTTGTTTGTTTGTTTTAATCACAACTACCACAGATTCAGAGTAATAGGAAAATGTTTCTAGTCAGCCCTCAACCCAAAGCCTACAGGGCCTAAAATGTGCCTGCACCCAAAGGTTCCACAAGCATCTGCTATTTACTATGCAGAAGAGCACATTCACAATGGAGAGAAACCACATCGTAGAGACCTCATATTTCGTGGATTTGATTAATAGCAAATAGTAGCAAATTAAATAGTTAATATTCAATGAGGGCTTACTACATGCCAGCTACTAATTCCAGGAACTAATTCATTTAATCCTCCTACTATACACAAGTGGATACTACTATACCCAATTTTATAGATAGATAAGCTGAGTCTTAGAAAGGTTTCGTGTTGTCATACAGCTAGTAAGCAGCAGAAGTAGAATTCTAACCAAGGAGTCTGACCCAGAAACCTTAACTTTTTTTTTTTTAAAGATTTTATTTATTTATTTGAGAGAGAGAAACAGCATGAGAGGGGAGAGTGTCAGAGGGAGAAGCAGGCTCCCCGCTGAGCTGGGAGCCCGATGTGGGACTCGATCCCAGGACTCTGGGATCATGATCTGAGCCGAAGGCAGTCGCTTAACCAACTGAGCCACCCAGGCGCCCAGAAACCTTAACTTTTAATCACTAGCCAGAGATATAGAAATACAATTAAAGGGGGAATTGAGGAATATTGATCTCTGGTCACTTTTTCGGTCACTTTGAAAATATTTCATTTAATCTTCTCAAAACATATTTTGTAAAAGGAAACTGAGCCTCAAAGAGAGTAAATAAATACCCAAATCCACAAAGCCACCAAGGAAAAAACTAATATTCCTTAAACTATATCATACTAGCTCGCCGCAGCTTAAAGACTAAGCTGAGTGGCAGATATAAAAGCAGAAATCTCATTTCAATCTACGTATCAGTGCTGTTATAAGAAAGTGACCAGTGGAACCTGTCTGGTAGAAATGCTGACAGGAAAAAGAAAAGAATCTGCAAATAAAGCATAAGCAGCATATTTTTAAAAAGCATAAAACCAGCATATTTAAAGGAAAAGGATCTAAATCATTAAGACACTGCAGTGTTGGGGTGTTTGTATATATGTTTGTGTGTGTATATACACATACACACGTGTGTGTGAACACTTCGCTGTTTGGTTTCATTCCATTCTCAACTACACCCTTCATTTTGTTCATGAAATCTGGAGTGGTTCTCAGCTAGGAACAGTATCTACAACCAAAGAGTATTTAGCAATGTGTGAGAGCAGCTGGTTGTCCTCGTGACTGGGGGATCCTACTGGCATCTAGTGGGCATGGGCTAGGGATGCTAAACATCCTGCAGTATTGTATCTGCACAGCAAAGCACTGTCTCACCAAAAATGCCAATATTGTTCATCCAACATTAAGCGGTATTTAAAGGAAACCTTTCCAGTATTGTTAAGGAAAAAATACATGATCCAGGTAGACTTAATCAACCCTTGTTGTCAAAATCCTGATGCTTCAAGTGGAGAGGAAGTAAGTAGGGACCATTATAGACAGGTTCCTGAACAAAGTACGTTCTTGTTTTAGATGCTACTATACCTTACATATACATAAATGTAAATTCTTGTTAATAATACTATGGGGAAATATGTAAGACCAAATTTTGAATGAAGACTCAAAGTAAGCTCAGTCTAGATCATCAAGTATCTTCATACTTTAGCCCAGAGCTGACTTCCTACATATAAGGTAGTTTCTACCATGAACAGTATAAAGCTAAGTAAATATTAATCAAATTGTAGTCTTATACTAATATTCATTCATTCACAAAATACCTTTGAAGTATCTACCATGCTAGACACTGTTCTAGTAGCTAGGAACTCAGTATGAATAAGACAGGAATATTTCCTGCCCTTCATGGAATTTTCACTTTACTGTATTTGTTTACCTACTACACACATAAACAAATACATAATATAATTTCAGTTAGTGATAGACACTATGAAGAAAAAAATAAGGCAAGAAAATGGATAGACAGTAATGGGAGAGATATCTTCTGTGAGGTGCTCAGGGAAGAAGGTGACATTTAAGCAGAACCTTGAGAAAACAGCCATTAAAAAGTCGGTAGGAAAAGTATTACTGACAGAGACAAAAGCAAGGGCAAATTCAATAGGAAACAACAAAATTCACATGTTTAAGAAAGAGCAAAGAGGTGAATGTGATTGGAATGGAATAAGCATGGGTGAGTGATGGACTGACATCAGAGAAGCAGAGAGGCCAGAATATGTAGAGCTTTGCGAGTCTAGATAAAGAGTCTGGACTTCAGCTTAATGTGTTGAAACTGGAGAGTTTTAAGCAAAGGCATAAGTGATTAACTTTTTTAATCACTAGGGTAGTAAGAAAAAACTGAGAAATAGGATACCATACAACTTGGGTACTAGGACTGGGATAAGGCACACAAAAGCATATATGGCAATACCTTTATTAAACTGCCTGAGCGGGGTGGGTGCTAGTTAGAGAAAGCTAACCAACTTTATTTTAAAACTACTTGGGCCCAAAACACTCCTGCACAAACTTCTGCCACTCTATTTCAGAGGAATCAGGTCATTAACCGACATCTTAATATTTTAAAGAAAAAGCATTTTACCATCCACAGACTCTTCAAACTTCAAACCGTTACCTTCAAAGGTGACACACCTAGAAACAAGCCTGTGCTAACACTAACTTTAAAGTAGTCTCTGCTAACTTTAGCTAACTGAAATAAACATAAAGGGAAAAATAAAATCCCCAAAATATTCACACTAAAATACAAGAAAATATTTTGTAATGTATTTCAAATAGACTTGATTAGAAAGGTACAAAACTAAAAGTTCAAAGCAAATGAGGCAAAGACAGAACTTTGTTAAAACAATCAAGTTTAGAGAAGCAATGCTAACTGTATTACTGTGTAGTTATCCTCAGACTTCCAATATGCAAGAGACCTCGGTTTGGTTTTTTTGGCACTTGTCTCATGAAATCTTGGTGGCACATGTATTTATTCAAATAATTACGATTAGCCAACTTTATTGCTGGGTGCCCGTTAAGAGACAAGAATATAAAGCTTTGCTGTCAGTCTAGAGAGATTAGTAATATTTATGAAAAAAGATAAGGTACAAGATTACATGCTAATTATGGGCACTGAGCTGAATGTACCTGCCCTGAGAGACTGATTCTGACAGGGCAGTGACTTTATCCCTAACCCACACCACTAATAACTTACCATCTGAGGGTGTCAAATAAACTGTCGAATCAGTAAATGAGAATTCAGAAAACTGGGTGATTACAAAGTTTCATTTAAAGACTTCACAGATATTGGACTTTAATAAGAGTGCCTTTCAGAAAGGGTTGACTTACATATGCAAATAATTCACTTATTATTTAAAAGTAGTAATTTCACAGTTCATAAATGTTTGGGGGCAGATAGGGTGGGTATCATAAAAACATGATTGAGAAGAAATCACTAAGTGTACCATACACACACTGCACTCTTGAAATAATGGGGATTCTCACAACTCCAGAACCCAAATAAAACAGATCTTCCTTTTGTGTTTCCCTAACATTTTCCAAAATGTCTAATTAAACGTGTTTTCCCCATTGCTTAAAAGGAATGAACAAAACGTCATAAGGCACATTTGGAAGAGGGTGACAGGGGATTCCCTGCTTCAGAATGTTGGAAGCCGCTAGTTTAAAAAGAAGCCGAAACAGATGGCCGTGCCCGGGTGGTATCTTCCCGCTGTTGTGTCTTCATTTCAGTCGAAGAAAAGACATAACTATTTCTGTGTCTTAAAACCTTAAATAGGGTAAAAATCACTTGCTGTCATTTCTTTATCTCACTTTTGAGAGAGCGTTTGTACAATTACACTAAAACACTTTACCGGTAAAAAGTCGTGCCGTGTGAGGAAGCCCCTCAAGCTTACTCCTCCTCTTCTGTGCAGCATGCCCGTCACTCTCTCAGCCAGTTACAGGGGAGCGCTCCGGCGCATCCTGGGAGTCGTCCGCAGCGGGGATTGTGGGAAGTGTAGTTTGGAGACCCCGCCCTCTTCGCCATTCCTCTAATGGCTGCTTCCAGGAAGGTAATGTACGATCTCGGCTCCAAAGGATACTTAAGATTGCCTCAGTGTATTTGTAAAATAGGGGTCATATTTGCACCTCGCCGGGACAAAGCAGGGATTCTTTTTAAAATCTTAATATCAAGTCATGGCACGAACTTGTCTCTGGGTTCGAATTATTTTTAGGTTTTTCTGTGCGGGCGAACTGACCAACTTTAAGTCTAGTTCCCCTGCTTGAACAAACTGTTACCTCTAGTTATTATCCATTCCTCTCTCTTCCGCACGACCTCTTCGCTCTGCACTGACTCTGGCTGTCTCAATAATAATAATGCTGCTGATGGTGATGGTGAGTAGTTCTTAAATCCTACCCTCTTCTGATAATAGGCTCTGTCACGTGGAACCTCTTAGCCTCAGCGATCTGGAACTCCAGGAAGGGACTCTTTCGAATCAGAATTATACGTAAATCCTTTTTTTGGTAAGTTTTCCTAATTCCCCACAACTTCACAGACTTACATGTTGTGTGACTTTTGCCAGATTTGTCTGCATTTCCTGGATGGGAGAAATCCTAAGAAAATGTAATTTTTACTCGCTAAGGTATTTTAAGTTTACAAGTGTCTTGTGTGTTTTCCCTTCTTACTTATGTTCTGTTCAGTTTGCTTAGTTGATTCACATGGTGTTGGCATGATAGGGTGTGGAAAAATTGCTGGAGTCAAGGAATTATGAAAAGGGGAGATTAGCCCCAAATGACCATCTTTAAATACCTTTTATAAACTTAACCTGTTTTTTCTACCGTTAAATGAGGAGATGGGTCTGAAATTTAAATTTAAAAGGTGTGTGGATTGTTATTTAGGTATCCATACTGAAATGGTGAGAATTTTTAATGATTCCTTTTTGTTTCCATGTTTGATTTCTAGAAACCTTCAGCCCTCAAGATCCAGATACCTGAAGATCCCAACATCATGACCTCAGTTTCAACACAGTTGCTGTTGGTCCTCGTTTCACTGCTTTTGGTGCTGCCTGCTGTTGAAGCAGTAGAAGCTGGAGATGCAGTCGCTCTCTTGTTAGGTGTGGCTCTCAGCATTACAGGCATTTGTGCTTGTTTGGGGGTATATGCGCGAAAGAGGAATGGACAAATGTGATTTTGATGGGCCTTTGCATCAAACCTTGCCTGGAAAACCTTTGTGTTAATTGAGGTTAAAAACTGAGCTTTAATGTCTAAAAGTTCCCAAGAAATAGGGTATTTTCACATTCTTGTCTCCCTGTAAATTGGAACAAATTAATATATGTTAAATGGGGAAAAAAAAGTTTTCTTCACAACAAATAATGCACTGAAAAAAGCAGTCTATAATTCATATATGCTAGTTAGAGGGTCAAAGAAGTCAGATGACTGAAATTTACATATTATTTCATAGTTTCTTGGGATTCTCAAAGCGCATGAAATCAGAAGAAGGAAACCCTTGCCCAAAGTCCTAGGAAATTGCCAATTCCTCTATCACTGAGGAGTCTTTTCTCCATATTTTTATTAGATTTTTGTTTTGTTAACTCCCAACTTAATATCAAATACAGTCAGAAATTAAAATTTTTATTTCTTGGGAGAGATAAGAAAAATGTATTCAATGTATCTCATGTTAAAATGGAGACAATATTTAATGTAAAAAAATATATTGACATTGAAATGGAGAAATTTAATGTTAAAAAAAACCTTTGTATTAACATCTCTATGATGAGAAGTTACTATATAAAATATAAACTCAGTATGTTGTAAGTTAATGTGTGATGTTCATTTCTGTTTATTTCAGGTTCTTCTTATCTTTGTATGTACTTTTATGTCAGCTTAGTGGCAGATTGCCTTACCTTAAGTGATCACACTAGCTTATAGAAACACTATCAGTGATAAGTGAGAAATGGGCAGTATCAAGGCAGAAGTCCCTGGTAGAGAATCCACAGATACAGAAGGAAAAGGTAACAGCCTACACTGATTTACACACTAACCAGATGAAACATACCCTCTCTGATCTTAACTACTCAAAGTGTCCTCAAACTAGCAATATCATCTGGGGACTTGTTAGAAATGCAGAATCTCAGACCCTGTCCAGACCAGGCAGATCAGAATCTGCATTTGTTTCAAGAGCCCAGGATCATTTGTGTGCATATTCAAGTTTGAGACTGTTTTACACTATGTGAACTAAAGAATCACCTGAAGGACTTGGAAAAACTTTCAGATTCCCAAATCTTTCTCCTAGTTGCATTGTGGTAATTTTAGGCTAGGCCCCAGAATTCTATGTTTAACAAAAGACCCTTGTGATCTTTTTGGTTCTGTAGATACAAGCTAGCAGAGAATAGTCTGAGGAAATCAAACTACAGGAGGGTCCTACTGGAAGCAGATAATTAAGTTTTTTACTGAAATAATGCATTATCCAATCTTGCTCTCCAGGTGACACTGGGGGTCTTAATTTTGATTAGAAAACAGGCAGTAGCAACCTAAAACCCTGTTTTATAGTGCAGTCCTGCAGGTGAACTCACCTGGCTTGCATGAAGGGGTTGGGCGGAGGTACAAGTGAGGCACAGCCATGCTCTACAGACAGAAACTAAATAGATCTGTTTTTGTCGTAGCTGTTTTATTTTTTCACAAGAGAATGCACTAACATTTTTTGTTCAGATAAATTGGCAGTTACACATTGTGTAATTAATAGAACTTAATTTTACATGCCTTTTTTTTTTGAAAGGTGGAAAAAGGAATGCAGATTGTAGAACAGTTTATCTTAGCTCATAAACCAGCCCATTGATACTGGCATAGAGAGGCTGCTGATTCTTCCTTATACATCTGAACTTTTTCATTGGCATTGGGAGAAATCAAAGTTAAAGTACATTTTAAATCCCAGTACGTTAGTCATTTAGTCACCTCCAGGTACTATTTTTTTTTTTTTTTTTTTTTTGAGGGAGAGAAAGAGAGAGAGAGAGAGCACATGAGAGAGGGGAGGGTCAGAGGGAGAAGCAGACTCCCCACTGAGCAGGGAGCCCGATGTGGGACTCGATCCCGGGACTCCAGGATCATGACCTGAGCCGAAGGCAGTCGCCCAACCAACTGAGCCACCCAGGCGCCCCAGGTACTATTTTTAAAATGATTGAAATAAAACTACAGGCAAACATTCTTTAATGAACAATGTATTTCCAGAAGTGCCTAGAAGGAATTAGAAAACTGCCCTTTTCTTATTTTTCCCTTAAAAGTAGAGAATTATCATGAGGTAGCGTTCAGGAATTTTGACAGAATGAAGAATACCTTCTCTATTTTTAGGTTCTTTTTTACCTAGGTTGGATTATATGGCTTAGCCTGAAAAGAACAGAAACTTAACAGTGGCTCTTAATCTTTTTAGGGCCACCAGCTCCTTCGAGAATCTGATGAAAACCATGGTCCTTTTCCTGGAAAAATGCACATACATGCTGGCATTTTTTCGATTAATTTCAAGTAGTGCACAGAGCTGAAGCCCATCAAGAAATCCCAAATTAAAAATTATTGTGCTTGTCTTTTTTTTTTTTTTTGAGATTCTTTCAAATTCTGGAACTTCTTGATTTGCTCTGATGGATAACATCTGCTGTGAAGCAGTTATAGGAGGAATGAGATTGACATATGTCCCTCAAGTGCCAGCATAATTTATAGATGTCTAGTAAATGCTTTGTGCATGTTAGCTCAGTTAAGTCCAGTTACAAAGGCAAAAAGACTAATAGTTGAAATCAACAAGAAATGCGGGTAACCCACCCATTCCTCTAATGCCCAAAATTTGTGCATTTCCTGCATCGCTTCTTTCTGGCTGCTGTCAAGATTTTTCTCTCTGTTCTTAGTTTTCAGAAGGTTGACTATGAAGTGTCTTGGCATGAATATGTTTGGGTCCTGTTTGGGGTTTGCTCAGCTTCTTAAACCTGTAGGTTTATGTCTTTTCCCAAATTTAGGTAATTTTCAGCCATTATTTTTTCAAATACTCTTTCAGCCCCATCCCCTTTCTCCTTTCCTTTTGGGACTCCAGTGACCCAGTTGTTGGATATTCTGTTGCAGTCTCGCTTGTCCCTAAGGCTTTTTATCTTTTCAGTCTTTTTTCTCTGTTGTTCAGACTGGGTAATTTCTCGTGTTCTATCCTCAAGTTCACTGATTGTTCCCATGTATGTTTTAGTTTTAAATTTTCCATTTGATTTTCTTTGTAGCTTCTATTTCTTCGATGAGACTTGCTACTTTTTCATTTGTGAAGTATCTTTGTAATTGTTCATTGAACTTTTATGATGGCTGCTTCAAAATCCTTGTCATAATTTTAACATCTGTGTCATTTCAGTATTGGCATCTCTTGATTGTCTTGTCTCATTCAAGTTGAGATCTTCCTTGGAATGATTTTCCATTAATACCCGGACATTTTGGGTATCATATCAAAAAGACTGGCTCATCTTAAAAGGTTGTATTTTAGCAGGCCTTCTCTGACAATGCTGCCTCAGGGCAAGGGAGGTTGTTGCCTCCTTACTGCCAGATACAGGTAGATGTGCAGGGATTCCTCATTACTGTTCCCCACGTGCCCTCCAGTGACCCCAAAGGTGGGGTCCAAACTTCCTACATGGCCTCCACTGGCCCATGGCCATTGGCATTTCTGGGTTGCCAGCTTCAGAGTACCTAGTACCTAGTCAGAGATCTATGAGGAAAAAGAAAATCCAGAAAATTCACTACTATGTCTTTCTTCTGGTCCTGAGGTTCCTAGCTGACCTGCCTTCTTTCCACCTTTCAGAATCTTATTGATTGATTGATTGATTGATTGACTGATTGATCATGACCTGAGCTGAAACTAAGAGTCAGTCACCCAACCGACTGAGCCACTCAGGTGCCCTTCCTTTCAGAATCTTCTTATGTTTGTTTTATACATAATGTCCAGGGTTCTTAGCTGTATTTAGTGAAAGAAATAGGAGAAAGGATGTCTACTCCCATCTTCCTGGAAGCAGAAGTCTCCTCAGCGCATATTTAAAGAGTGAATTTTCTAGAGAAAAAACGCCAGGTAAAGGATTGATTCAGGATATTTCACTTAACAGACCTTTGTCTTGTGATCCATGTCTGCCCTCTCCTCTTCACCCATCCATCATATTATTTGTTTCTGTCTTTACTCAAAAAGCTCAATTAAGGAGTATGACTAACAATGAAGAATGCAGGAGTGCAGATGAAGTTTGAAGAAAGCTGTATCCATATTTTGTCTCAGCAACAAGAGTGTAAGGACAGCTTCTTTAAAAACTGATCTGATACCAAATGTACCAACTGTGAAGGAACCAGCTAGATCCAGGAAATCTCAAAAGCTAAACATCATGTGCACCTTCACCCTCTTAGGCTTTCTAAGCTCTGCAAAAGCTTGTCAAATGCCATTTCCAACTTTGGATAAAGGAAAAATGATGTAGTTATACAGCCTGAAGCACATAATGAAGGGAGAAGAATTCTCTGTGTACAAACCATCTCCCTCCCAAAGACTCAAATACTCTCTTTGTGGTATCACAATAGAGGTGAAGAAAGAGCCTAACCTCTGAAATCCAACAGACATAGATAACCAGGCTCCACCACTTAAAATTTGATCTTGGGCAAGTCACTTCTTTTAAATTTCTGTCTCCCTATTTGTTAAATGGTGATAATAACAGCACCTACCTCATAGATAAATGAGAAATACATAAAATATTAAGTGTAAAAGGCTTGGCAGGCTTAAGGTCCTTATTACTGGTATTTGGAGATATTTTCTAGATGGGGGAAAATACTTGATAAGCATCAATTTTGTACTTATAGGGGCACCTGGGTGGCTCAGTCATTAAGCGTCTGCCTTTGGCTCAAGTCATGATCCCAGGGTCCTGGGATCGAGCCCCACATCGGGCTCCCTGCTCTGTGGGAAGCCTGCTTCTCCCTCTCCCACTCCCCCTGCTTGTGTTCCCTCTCACTGTGTCTCTCTCTGTCAAATAAATAAATAAAATCTTTAAAAAAAAAATTTGTACTTATATATTACACAAATCCCATATTAAATAGTCACTATATTTTAGTTTTGACATTTTCCCTGAGTATTTGTTTTCTTTATCATAATCTACCATTGTAGGCTTACAAACTGATAAAACTCAAAGACGTGTGAATATAAGAAAATTTGGCTTCCCTAAAACTTCCCAAATTTTGAAGAGAAAAAAAGAAAAGAATTGATCCTGTTTTAGTAATTCCCAATGTGTTGACCATAGGTCTTTACTAATTGACACAAAAGCTTAGCAGTAACTGCTTCATCATTTAAGGAGATACAAGGAATTTGATTCTGCTTGTTCTGGAAAATAGCAGATTGGGTCTATATTCCGCTAGGAAAAGTGCTCTGACAATTCTCATCTCCTTAGAAGTCATTAAGATATAAGCAACGTAAAATTTGTTCAATGTTTGTTTCCTGTAGGGAGTGGAGAGGGAGCCCTTATTTAGACTTATTGATCCCAGTCAGAATTTTTATTCTTAGGTGAGAACAGGGCCAAGTCAATAAATATGTGTATAGGAATAGCATGTTTCAAATTTTTCTAATTTTTAATAACTTCATTTTTCTAAATCATTTATGTGATTAAATAATAGACATCTAATAACTAAATGCAAAAGGCAGAAGACCAGGAAAATGTGATTGCTGCAAAACACTAAAATGTGGTTTGATTTTCCATTGATTTGTAATATAAGAGCAACAATACCCTCTCACATATTTCCACTGAGTCCATTATATATGGGTGATTAAAATTTTGAAAATATTATTTGGCACTTGATAATCTGAAATGAAATTATGAAATTTTATATACAAGAGGGTTAATTATTTTTAAAGGGCTAATCATGTAGCACTTTGTTAAACATTGGGATTATAAATATCATATTCCTCAATATTAATCAAGATAATTATGCTCTGGATAAATGTGCATAAATCACTTAACAAAAGAATTTAAAAGCAGGCATGATCACCAAGAACAGAAAGTATACCATATTCTATTTCAGATGATTTGTCAGAACAACCCTTTCATTTTAAATTACCAGGGCATTTCGATAGCAACATAAAACAATTTTATGGGTCCTGTGATGACTTGTGCCCACTCTCACTTGTTTAATCAACATTTTTCAAGACATCACTGCAATTTAGAAAGAAAAAAATAACTAACAGGCAGTTGTCCTTGAGCCAATAATTTAACCTACACAATTACTTCAGTAATGTCTAAAAGATTTCCTTGTGATAGAATTTTGTGGTTCCATAAAAGGAGTTTTACTAATTTCAAAACTAATAAAGTCTACTGTGTTAAAAATATTGTAATTACCCATTTTCATTCGGCAGCCTGAGGAGCTGATTTCCTCTTCGAACTTCTCACTAAAAACTGTAGTCTAGTCATTTGGTACATTTTTGGATTTCAATTGACTGAAGCGGGGGCAGCTCATTTTCTGTACTGAACAAGTATGATTAGGGATTGTCTCAAGAAGGAAGAATAAAAACAAACCGTAGCCCTGCCACTCCCACTCACAGCAAACATCCCACACGCTAATTGATGTTGGCCTGGCAGTATCCAGAAAGAAGCAACCTTGCAGTTTATTGAGCTCAGTCTTTTCTGGCACTACCAATGGGACTCAGCTAACAGGCACCA
Organism: Eumetopias jubatus; assembly: GCF_037043125.1. Lineage (NCBI taxonomy): Eukaryota > Metazoa > Chordata > Mammalia > Carnivora > Otariidae > Eumetopias > Eumetopias jubatus. Next base: position 72,435,623 of record NW_028274820.1, on the reverse strand, counting down.
TCTTCCCAGTGACCAAGACAGATAGTTGAGAGCATGCATAGCACCCTCCTCTCCTTCATACTCCACCTCCAAGCCATGCCTAGGTCTTACAGAATCCATCTCCAGGTTGTGCCTAGAATTCACCCACTTTGCTCCGTCCTCATGGCTCCTACCCAACTTCAGACCACCATCATATTGTGGAGGAGATCCACAGCAGCACTCTAGCTGGTCTTCTGACCTCCCATCTTAACCCTCTGTGATCTTTTCTCAACACAGCAACCAGGACCCCTATTTCTCCAGTCTAATCTCTGTCCATGACCCTCAACCTACCTTACACTCTAGCTTTCAGGCATACGTTTCTTCACTTCCTAGAAAGCACCATGTGTGTTCCCTCTCTCTCTCTCATTTTCCCTACTTCCCCTGCTTTCTACATCTACATGTTCCTTCCTCTGCCTCTAGTTTTCTCAAGTTCACCTTCCTAGCATTTCTTTAGAATGTCTTCCCTGACCCTTCCTATCTGAAATATATATTCCACTGTGTGCTTGCACAGCATTTTTTACATCTCCTATCAGGCACATACCACTCTGGATTTGAATCTGTTTGCTTATTTTGTCTCAACCAATCCCAACCTGGGATGTCAGGCTTCTAAGCTCTGTGAGGAAGGACTGGATTACTAATTCACTATGATATGTCTGGCTTCTAGCACAATGTCTGGCATATAGAAATTACTGCTCACTCAGTCTTTTATAGAATGAATATGTGATACAAAATTAACATAGCAAAGGGATGCCCCAGTCGAGGATACACAGTAGATCACTGAGCCTGTATGTGCCCTTCCTGTCCTCAAGTACAGCTCTACCAACCTTTCAGATTTTCCATGGGTAGGTCTGAGATTCAGTGCAAGATTTTACCATTTTCTTGGACATCTAAATAATAATTATGGAACATGATTTTAATAAGAATTAACATATAATCTAGTTGGGTAGTTACATACACTATTTCTAAAAACTTGCATTGGAAGATCTTCTCCTTCATCTCCTTCTCATTCTCTTACTCATTCTATCCTCCAGCAATACCAGATTCACTGAATTACCAAAATATGGCAAGGCATCGAAATATGCCTTGCCATATTTCTATGCTCATCTTTCATTTGCGTTGTAAATATCATCTCGTCCAAGAAGCCTTTCCCCAAAGAAGTTAATAATATCCATCCTCCAGAATCTGCAGTGCATTGTTTATACCTATATTAATGTATTTCATGAAGCCTTGTTTTGTGGTTATTTAGATATTTATTATCCCTTTTACACCACCACCCCCACTAGTCTTTCCCTTCCATCCACCTCTACCCCATCGCCTATATCTTAATCTTAAAATCAAGATGTGTCTTTTTATTAGTGTAAGTACTCACAAACCCTGTCCGTGTTGTTAGTTGTTTCAGTGGATACTTGTTTCTTTATTTGTGTATTGAATTTAGTTCCTAAAAACTCCTGAAGAACAGATTAAAATAGCACTGAATAAACAGATCTATATGCTGACAGAGATATAATACTGAAGCTAATATTATTGCTTTTTAATAGCACTACAGGTTGGAAGTTTTCCTTTTACACACAAATGTGTGAACTCTATCTTTCGGAAAGCAGTTGGCAATTCATATTTACTCTAAATGTCATCCTTTGAAAAATATCCACTATGAAGTAATCACAAGACAGTTGTCAACATATTGTAGTTTTTAGATGATGCTACAGGTGATGTCAGGTGCCAGGTGATGTTAGATGACAGGTGATGTCAAAGCCTACATTTCATTCAGGTGAGAAAGTTTTATCAGAAAAAAAATTAAGAAGAGGAGAAAAGATAACTGGAGCCACCAGTCCTTCTACATTTCTAAAGATAACTCTCAAATAAAGAGCCCCAAATAGGATTCCACTTCTCATCCTTAGTCATGGTGAATGGACTGTCATGGAGCCACTTCATAATTCCACCCTGCTGTCCTATTGGATCTTTCACTCAAGTGTTATGACTTTCTACTTCTGAAGAGTAAATCACTTCAGTACCCAGGTCTGACTGAAGTACAAAGAAGCAATAAAAGTATTTTTTTTCATATCCACTTGTTCATCCAAATATTTGGGTCTCTATAAAATAATTCTCTTAGGAAAATGTAGACTTAATTTTATTGATGCTGCCATTATTCAAAGAATATTTGGTACTCATGTTTGGCCTGTGACATGTTCCTTCAAATACTCCCAATGAAGGGAAGACTTTGTCATTGAACTTTTGGTTTTGGAAATGAACCAGAAGTAAATGAGAGCTGAGGCCTGTGTGCGAATAAGGTAGGTGACCAGAAAAAACCACTTGGTGAACTAATTCTCAAATTGTATGAGAGCTTTGTGGTCTCACATTTTACAGATGAAGACACTAAGGCTTGGAGAGGTCTCACATTCTACAGATGAAGACACTAAGGCTTGGAGACAACAAATTGTTGTCACAAATTTATTGTGTCAACCTAATAGCAACAGGCTTAAAAGCAGAAAACTTGTCTTTTTATTTTGCATTATTCTTAAACACTCAAGATGAAGTTTATAACACAATAGGCACTCAATACGTATTTGTAGGTTGACTTAAGGACTCTATCCACAAAATAACCCAAATGGTTTAAATGACAAAATAAAGGATTTGATAGGAAAAAAATATAATCTACTTTGGTAGCCCGGCAAAAACCAAATAGAATCAAAATAAAATTCAAATTAGTAGCATTACCATAAAAATATAAAATCAAAGCAAGGGAAGATTTTGTATGATTTTATACTATGATGGTTGTTGCAAATTTGTTTGTATATTTTAATTTTCTATATAATATTGACATAAAATGTTGCTATAGTGGTTTTTTTAAGTGAGTAGCAACACTCCTATTGCAAAGAAGAGGTTCCCCTCCCACCTTGTGCTTGAGAAGAGAGCCTACACCTCAGTGTACTCAATTACACCACCTGGGTGGTGCAGTCGGTTGGGTGTCTGACTCTCAGTTTCTGCTCAGGTCATGATCTTAGGATCATAACATCAAACCCCATGTGGGGCTCTGGGCTCCACCAGAGTCTGCTTGAAATTCTCTCTCTCTCTCTCCCTCTCCCTCTGCCCCTCCTCCCACTCACACTCTCCCCCACCCCTGCTCTCTCCCTCTCAAATAAATAAATAAAATCTTTAAAAAAAAAAAATAAAAGAAGGCAGAAAGGAAGAAAGGAAGGAAGGAAATTATTCTATTTAAGGGAATCCATAGTTATTTTAAAGACCTTCTACAATAATGAAGAATTGTATGGATAAAATGAATTTTCATTTATGTTTTTATTTTTAATAAAAGCAAGAAAAGAAAGATGCATACTTGGTCCAATTAGGAGCCTATTGCATTGGTTTTAGGAAGAGAGGTTAATTGTTTTGTCAGGGGAGCAGCCAACAGGGGAGGGGCTGAGAATAGTTGGATTGTTTTCCTCCTACCTCTCTGCTATTCCTTTACTATCTTCTTAACTGGTTTCTCTTGCTCTTCTGATGCCTTAATGTTCATTCATTCTTCAAGTCTCAGATGTTGGCCTTCTCCTCATACCCTTTCTTAGAGAATCCCTCTGTTTCCATTCCACCTGCATCAGTGTGGCCCCCGGGCTTCCATTATGAGCAGACAACTCCCAGATGGCTGGCCCTGACTTTTCACGTTCCAATTCAAGACCGACTAGCACTTATAAATAATGCCATATGAATGGCTGTCACCTCATGTTCCTTTGCTAAAATTAAACTTATCTTCCTGTCAAAACTGAATGCCTTGTCTGATTTCTCTTTGCGCGTGTGTGTATGTGCATGCGTGCATCTGTGAGTGTATGTGTGTGTGTGCCAGCCAAGCCTAAATTTGTTCTATTCCCATAACCAGGCAATAATGCTGACCTCCCTTGGTTCTTTCTCATCACAGTTCTTTCTATTGACTGTTCTATCACTCTAGTATTCACGCCTGGACTTATTTCTCACAAATTCAAATATTTTAGAATTGCAAGTCTCTGGCTTTCATCAGCCTGTCAAGGAAAAAAAAAATGGGAGTGGGGGTATGAACCAAATCAGGGTTTTTCACCTGTGTTAATTAGACCCCTAAGCTCCACAGAGCTGCCTTGGCAGCTGCCAAATCAGACAATAAAAGACCAATAGAGTATGGCTCCAGCCCCCAGGCCCACTTTTCCCACAGCAGCTCCACCATTATCTGTTTCATATGTGACTTTCAAGTATGATCTCATCTGAAAAAAAACTTGTAACATTACCTTAAGAAAAATAAGTTTAAAAACCACTGTTAGGTGACTTTTTAAGGTCCTCAACTCTAAAATGCAAATCCTATGGAATCTGGTAATGTAATTATTAAGATAGTATGAAAGAAATTCCTCGTTAGGCTTCTCCTTCTGTGCATCTTTAGATCAATTTTGACTCTGGCAACCTGAAGAATTTGAATGAATCTAGGGTAAAAATGCAGGAATTATTGTGAGTTTCCCAACAGTCCGCAGGATGATTTAGTAAGCTTCTGTGAGTCCACAGCATCTGTGATAAAGTAGGGGCACATCCCGAAGACCACACTTTCTGAAGTCCTTAGGATCCCCATCTTCTTCCCAAACTGAAGCACATCATGGTGATATGCTTTCCAGCCCACCTGTATTTCATCTGCACACAAAAAGGAGTTTCTGGGCGCCAGGTCCATGGAGATTTGATCGTTTTGGCTTTTTCTTTGTTTCAGGCCCCTTTGCAACAGTAAATAAATAAACAAACAGCATTTAACAAGTGTTGCCCTGGAGCATGAAACCGGCTGGTTTGGCGTCAAGGTGCAGGAGGCGAAAGGCTGTAAGTGGGTTCTGTGATTGAGGTCTAGAAAGTAGCAGCTGAGTAAACCGTGCGCGCGTAGCGTGGGGGTGGGGGTTGACTGCCCCAGAGCCACGCTTCACGCACAAGGCAGCGGGGACTTCGTCCAGGCTTCAAGTCTTGGCGATCGGTATTCCCTTCAAGTCTGCTCACCAGCTTGACATTTGTGCCCCTGATTAACTCTGAGTATGAGAATTCACCTCTCCAGACTTACTATTCTTATCTCTACAGAAAGGCTTTAGGCCTAATGGATCGGACCTGGTTTGAGCACTGAACACGTGGCTAGTCTGAATTGAGATGCCCGTAAGTAATGCAAAATACACACTGGATTTTGAAGACCTAGTGAGAAAAAATATGTAAAATGTCTTCTTAATACTTTTGTATTGATTATATGTTGACTTACATTTTGGAAATTATTTGGATATATTGGTTTAAATAAAATACATTATTAAAATTAGTTTTACTTGTTTCTTTTTGCTCATATTTTGGCTACTGGAAAATTTTAAATTATATATGTGGCTCACATTAACTATCTATGGGAAGACTGGTTCAGACTCTAAAGGAACTGTGATATACTGAGAGTGCCTAAGACCTAGTGGCAAAAAAAAATCTAAATAAAATTTCTGATTTTACTGCTTCTTGAGGTAAGTCACTTAAGCACAAATCCCAGCTTTTTCATTGACCTTGGGCAAGTTAATTAGATCTCTCTGTGCCCCAAGGTTTTTCATCAGTAAAATGAATCATGCAACCTACCTTATGAGGTTTTGTGAAAATCAAATAAATTAATAAATGCAAAGAACAACAAATGTCACATTATAAGCACCATAAACTATGAATTATTCATATCTCTAAACTTGTTTTTTTATTACACTAAAAGAAGGATAGATACTTCATAGGATGAAGTTAGAATATACTCTAGTATATTTAAAATTAATTTATAAATCATAAAAACTACGTAAATGTTAGTAACCGTTCAGTTCTAAAAGTCATTAAATCTCGGCAACCCTGATGGTCATTACAAAGTTTCAGTCCTCCAAGTTAAATATAAGTACAACATTCATATTTCTTCATCCTAAAGTGTCAGTAGGTTGACCTACTGTGCATATTTTTGTATCCTATCACAGACTATGCTGAGAATGACTTTTTAGTAAAACATCAGAAGAGCGTAGGATTGATACCAACCTTACTCTCAAAGTCCCCATGTTTATATATATATACTGGGGCATTTAACTTGCTCTCACAATAATGTTGATACTGCATAGTTCTTAAGTTGACTTTTTGGGCTTTCCAGAACATATTGTACATTAGAAGTATTTGAACATATTGTAAGAAAAGATTTCAACCACAATATATGGTGCAACTCCTGAGGGTAAGGAAGAGATTGTTCTTTAATTTCTTTTCAAAATAGCATGCATACTTGGAGATTTATCAGAATAACAGATGTAAAAGAAAAAGTAATTCTTAGGATAATTTTTTCAATGAAAACCTTTATTCATTTATTTCACTAATAGTTGCTAAGTGGCTATTACCTGCCAGAATATTACCTATTCTAGGTACCAGGGACATAAAGATAATCAACATAGACGGAAATCTTGCCTTCATGAGGCTGTTCAGTATCAAAATTATTAAGAGAGCAAGTTAAATATCGAACATATGCATATATACCCAAGTTAGATGGTTATGTTGGTAGGCATCAATCCAGAGCTTTTTTGATAGTCTGTGAGTAGGATCAAAAATTCAGTCCATCTCTTTGCTAAATGTCAGTGTATGTATGATCTTCTGTAGTAAAGACTCATTATGAAACCCCAGCAAGAATCTCACCTATTCAATGCCAGATGGCACAAAAACAAACCGTTTATAGAGTGGATTACAAGTAGGCTATATACAAAAATGCTGTCTCCACATGATTCCTAGTCTTTCAACCAAGTGCCAAGGATTTATGTGCTTAATTCCCATTAGAATTTATGAGAATTAATAATGCATGAGTGAAAAAAATATATATATCCTTAACTGAAAAGTGAAAATCTTGAAGACCGCCCCCCCAAGATAAAAGTTCAAGTTTTGCATGCATTTTTGATAAGAGCCTTTTAAAGTTAAATTTTAGAACCATTGAGGTTGTAAGTGGGGAGCAGATTAAGCATGTGCTGCCTTGGCTTCACAGAGGCTGAATTTTGGAAACGCTGCATGGTGAAGTGGAAACACTCCCTGGTCTAGGAGTCCACAGACCAATTGGGTTTTAGTCTCTAGCTCAAGAACTTAAAACTTTCTGGGTACAGAAGGACCAATGTATGTGAAAGTGTTTCATATACTGCTAAGCAGTAAATACTCCTATACCTGCATACAAGACATACTTGAATAAGTAAATACCTCATTGATAGAGAATTTTAAATTTTATATGATAGTTATTGTTTTTAATTAACTGATCAGATTTACTAGGAAAGAAATGCAAGAAACCCATGATCCCCTCAGAAAAAAACCTGGAGCTTAAAAAGAGCTGTGATTGTCAAGGGATTTAATAAAAACAGAACAAAATGACAGCAGTCGTAGACCTACACACCACAACCCCATAGTGACTAGAGGACACACTACACTACATTAAAAGACTGCCAGAAATTTTTGTGTTGAGAATTATTACAGGAAGACAAATTATTTACTTGGAGGCTTATCACTGGTGTTTATCCCTCCAGCTTACCCAGACAACCACTTGCCCAAACAACTAGCAACTAGTTCTGAAAATGTTAGAATCATACCTCTATTCTACAGTTTTAATTGAGATTAAGTGATATGAGACCCACAGCCAAAAAGTATTTCAAATATTGGAACTCTTGGCATTGGGCCACTTCCATATCTACCTCTTAAGCCTGTTCACCTGTCCATCTCTATGCAGCACAGTGACATTCCAAAAGATGATGGGTAATAGTGAGAAGCACAGACTATAGAGTTTGTAGATGTGAGACATTTTGTATTTTGAATCTTTATAAATAAGACTCACATTTGTCATAATGTATACAACAGTATTCTTTATACCCCATGGAAATGATTAATGATCCCTTAACAATAGCCATGCCAGAAAACAACCACTATAAATCACATACCAACTGCCAATAGAGAACACCATAATTCTAGATCAGATAAAGGAGAAAGGCAATCCTGACCAAGTTCTTCTATGCAGTGAAAGTGTATACACTCATCCCTAGTTATTACTGCCTTCTGAGAATGAGCTACCACCCTGTTTCAAGTTGTTGGAAGCATTGTTCTATGCTCCCCCTTATTCCTGAGATTACAAACTCTTATCATCAGTTCTGGCCTTTGTTCAAGCTAAGAGGACTTAAAGAGTGATTTGGCTGGTATCTTTTTAATTATATTCAATTAGTAAGATGAATCAGCACTATTTTATATAAGAACCTCTTATATCGGCTCTTATTTATGCCTGGTAATGCAAGCAAAGAGGTATCTTCTAAAGAGAAGACAAAGAAAAAGCAAGAAAGACAATCCTGATTTTTGCCTAAGAGTAATATTCTTGTGAAGTCTTCTTTTTAAAAAAAAAAAATTATTTATTTGACAGAGAGAGACACAGTGAGAGAGGGAACACAAGCAGGGGGAGTGGGAGAGGGAGAAGCAGGCTTCCCGCAGAGCAGGGAGCCCGATGTGGGGCTCGATTCCAAGATCCTAAGATCATGACCTGAGCCAAAGGCAGGCGCTTAATGACTGAGCCACCCAGGCACCCCCATTCTGGTGAAGTCTTTTTCCAAATGGCTAAATGGCCAGTTTCTATTTCAACCCCTTTCCCGTTTGTCCTATAGATAATAATGAATAATCCATAGGCAAAACTAGAGTAGGGGATATTCATCATTTAAATTTTTTTTTATATTACTGAGCCTTTTACTTCTGTATTGATAAATCAGTTTTGATTTTGTTTTTGGAATACATCACCCTTTTGGCTATTAAAAAACTAATTAATGTGAGTCCTAAGCCAAATAAAATCTGCAGACATTTCGTCACATATTTGAGCACTAGGTTGGGGCTCAAAGCATAAAATATCTGCTTTTGGCTTATAATCTGCACGAGCGACCTTAAGTTACTAGAAAACGGTTTGAAATTACTGAATAGTAAAGCACATAAGGAATCATGTAAATGCTAACGTAATAAAGCTAAGAAGCAACCAAAATTTCCCCAAATCCAAAGTAAATCCTTGGCCAAGAAAACTTTCTGCCCATAATATAAATAATTATCCCAACCTTATTAAATTAAGAAAAACATAGGGTTCAGTTGGAGCCTGTGTCATCGCTTTTCACTTTTTTTCTTTATATCCTCACAGTGCCCAGCACAGCACTCTTTATGTAGTAGGTTCATGATCTCACATTCAACAAAAATGGGTGTAGTGTCCTTTGTGTGCCAGGTTCTGTCTGGGCACCAGGGAAGAACAGGGCAAAGTAAGACAATGTTTGTATTCCCATAGGGTTCATTTTCCAGTTGAGACTAGAGTTTGCTGAATAAATGAAATAATGTTGCCCCAGGACTTACTCTTAAATCCTTTTTAATGTAAAACAGGCAGATAATACCACACTTTTATTTTTACCAAATGTCAACGAAGTTAAAGTAGTATCCATATTTACGAGATATGGGAAGAGAAAATTATAAAGTTTAAAAAAATTAGTAGAAATGATAGTAGATGGGCTAACCAGAAAATCAGAAGGCAGAGCTGGACAGTTAATAGGGGAAGTTCTTAAATTAGAGTCTAAGTTAACATTCTTTACTTTCAGCCATGTTCTAATTATGGCCATTTGTCAAAAAGCAAAACACCACAAAAGCTTAAATACCATAATCTGCTCATATTATGATATAACTGGTGTTTATAATAATGGCCTTAATGCACTGTAAGATTGAGGTAACCTCTCACTAATTGAAGAAAAAATGCCTTATATGTCCTGAGTTTGAAAAATTATATTGCATTTTTATTCCGTGAAATTTGCAATCCACGTAAAATATGTATGACTCTCCATTAACCTGAATATTAAATTAAACTTCCCATTCCTTAATTATTTTACCAACACTTACACTTTGCCTTCGACCTCTTCCCAATGCATATACACACCATCCAACTCTCAAGCCACACCCACATGGGTCACTGCTTTTTTTCATGGTTGAGACTGACTCCATTTAAAAAAAAAAAGGTTAAGGGGAATGAGGTAATTTCGAATATTTTAATAGACCAAGGCTTTTGATAAAAGCTTTAAAGTTTTACCAGACATTAATAGGAAACTTGCATTTGCTGTCTTCATTCACAAGATCACATTTAAATAACGTGTAACAGAAGAAGAGTTTTAAAGACTTCTAGAAGAAGAAGGCATCCTATACTTACCTAAATAACTACCACTTTGTTCTTAGAACATCAAGAGAATCCATTAAAACCTTTATCATCAAGACAGTGCTGCCATTAATAGCAAAATAGTTTCTTAACCTGACTTTATAAAACTTTACACCTGTGCCCCTCACTTATTAATCCCTATCTGACTTGCTCTTCTGAAACTGTTCTCTCAAAGGTTGCTAATTTCCTCATCACCAGATCCGATGATATCTCCTCATCCCTCTCCCTTTTAAACTTCCTAGATACAGCTTACACTTGATGACCACTGCCTCCTTGAAATTCTCTCCTTCCTCAGAGTCTATGACTCTGGTTGTCCTCCGTTTAAATTTTTTCTATTTCTGGTTCTTCCATGTTTCTTCCTATTTCTTAAATGCAGGCATTCCCTTCATTTTTCAGTTTGCCCAGAGGGAGTGGAATGGGTAGTTTTTTAAATTTATTTAACCTCAATCTCCTTCTCTCTCAACAATCTCTCCCTTGGTAATGTCACTCAACTCTTATTCTAGCTCTACTGTCATCTACAGGTACTTCCTGAATTTGGGCTCTTCACTTCCAACAGCATATATCTCAATATTGGAATGTTCCACCAGCATTTCACTTTCAATATGTCTAAAATTAACTCAGAATCTTACTTACCAAACCAACTCTCTCTTTTTTGACTTTTGTTGCCCCAGTTAATGGTGTCTCCTGCCTCCCAGTTACCCAAGCTCCCAAACTTACTCTTCAATCTCCCTTCCTTCCCCTTTTTAACCACTTGATTAAAATATATATATATATATATACACACACACACACATATGGCTTCTACTTCCTCTTAACAATCAGATCCATCCCTTTGTTTCTGATCATCCTGCCCCCTTCACTGCTACCCATTTAGGCTTTCTCTACATTGATACAGCTGCCAGCACACTGGTCCTATCTCTTGATTTTTCATTTCTTGCAAGATCTAGCACAATGACTCCTACAGAGTAGAACCTCAACAAATATTTGTTAAATGAATTCAATAAATGAACAAGTTTTCAAAGAGAAGGAAATTGTCAACATAAAGGTCAGAGATGGTAAATCACTAAATTTTTAAAAGCCTGGATCTTAAATTGAGAGAGAAGATCTTAGAGATGCTAGCCTTAAAATTAAAAATGAATTATATTAACACTTTGAAACCTGTTTTGTGACAGAGTAGAGAGAAAACTCTAACAAATGAACCTTTTAGCATTTTTGGAAAGGAACATGCCAGATTCTTAATCTTTTTAAAACTCATTAAAATTCTGAAGAAATCTCACTGTTTGAGGTGTTCACAATTACGGTGATTCCTAACTCCCAAGGCACAATTTTTTAAATCCAGTGGCAGTTTTGGGGTCTAGAATATTCTTTCACTGTGTTGTTCCTGAAGAAGGTGGAGCACAAAGCCCTAGAAACTCTGTTACTTAGATGTCATCGTGAAAAAGGTTACTTTTTGCCACAGACTAGGAAGTGAAAACCATTATCAAAAATAAATGCATTGGGGCGCCTGGGCAGCTCAGTCAGTTAAGCGTCTGCCTTGGGCTCAGGCCATGATCTCAGGGTCCCTGCTCAGCAAGGAGTCTGCTTTTCCTTCCTCTCCCTCTGTCCCTCATCCACCCCCCCAAAACACACCGCTTGTGCAGGCATACTCTCTCTCTCAAATAAATAAAATATTTTAAAAAAATAAAAGCATAATCTCTCCTTCTGTTGGTCACTTGTTTCAGGTTAGTGAATTTTTAAAGTAAGTTCTTAAGAAAATGTTTCCATGTTAGTTCCTGATGAGAGCTTTCTTATCAAAATAACTTCCAGAACATTTATAAAAAGTCTCTTTTTCATACATAGTTTTAGATTTTGTTAAGAATTGAGAATACCAAAGATATGTGTTTTTAAAGTTTTAGAGAAAAGCTTGAAGTGGAAGAGACATCACTTTAAATGAATGATTAAAAAATCTTTTCTTAGAGTATTTTCATCCTAACCTATCTTTCTCTGCATTTGCCAAGGATTGTTTATTTCCTGGCACACATTTTTACATAAACAATGCATAGAACAAAAATACTGCATTTGCCCATCATGAGATATGCGTCACTTAGCAAAAATCTGATGTGTCTGTCTGATTAATTTTGAAAAGAAGATAATTGCTGCTTTAAATAAAATTATATATATTTATTATAAGAACAAATTAAGCAAATTACATCGGTCTTCCTAATCCACTGATCGATAGAGTTAATGTAATATGCAAAGAACTTGAAAATCTTTAGACTCCTTCAAACCCAGGGTGTATAGTATTTTGCTGTTGTTTGCTTTGTCCCTTTACTCCTAACCCTACAATCAATTTTTCTAGGTTTGGTGATATAAGGAATCAAAAAGAAATTAGTTAAGATCAAATAAGGTTATAATCTGACCCATTTGAAGCAATACCTTTACATTAATTTATGGATGATATGAGACTTTTGTCAGCTATTAAATATATTTTTAAAAAATTCCTGTGGATTAAAGTTGCAGACTTTTGTTTTCTCCAGTAGAGTTAATGAACTGAATGGAAAATATGTCATTAATTTCTTGAGCCCCCTTGTGAGGCAAGAAAATGACATTCTCATCTAACAGCTGGAAAAACCGAAGAACTAGCGAATGTAACTGCACTCAATTGCAAAGGAAAATAATGCCTCTAATACAATACCCAAGGATGTAGATATGAAAGAATATTGCAGACACACACATTCCCTCTCTTATTTTTAATGAATCAATACCTGCATCTTAAAGTATGAGGATAGTTAAACCCTTGGATCTTGGCCCTATACCTTTTGGCAGAGTAAATTAATGCCTCACAACCTGGCAGTGCAGTCACCCTTTTAATTTACTTTTAAATAGCTTTTCCCTAATCCATACAATCTAAGATCTGGCCAATCATGAATCTTCAGTAAACTTATTTAAACCTCTTATTCTATGGATTTTTTTAACTGTAAAATTTCAGGAAATAATAACTCTTTGCAAAGTACATTAAGACCCTAATTGGGAAGTAAAACAGAACAAATTGAACTGATTTGTAGTTTCACAAAAATGAACTTGACATTTCACTTAGAATTTGTAAAACATCATAACAGTTTTGAGATCCTCTGAATTTATTTGTTTTGCAAAAAAGTGGAATGTCTCACTTGAATGGAAATGCCCTCAAGTTACTTCTAGTATTGCTGTGGGATTGATTTTTCTAGGTTAAGGGAATGCAAAAGTTAGGTGCTTTATATGTATTCTTTTTTTTTTTAACAAATCATTATCTATCTTTTAAATGGGTTTAAGACATCCCAAAACAAATCAGGAAAAAGGAACATCATTTCAGTATTTCCAACATAGGGCTTTGTGTAATGACTGTGACACCATGACAGTGAAGTATTCATTTTTAAGCTTTAAACAGAGAAAGCTTTACCTCAGTGTGTCCAATAGAAATACAATATGTAAATTAACCCATATTATCTGTATGCTGATTGGCTTGAGTTCCCCCGAATGTCACAATCTCACCACCCAGCAATGAGGTATTTTACTGCTGTCTGGAGATCAAATTATTACTGTAGAGAAGATCTTTATTTTTTCTGTTTCATTAACAGATTATTATAAAGCAATAAGCATGCAGGAGGAGAAGCAGACGTTTTACATTGGGAATTAATGAAAGCATGTCTGCTCGTTTTTTGGAGGTGGGGAGTTGTTTAAAATCTTATACCACCCCCACAAACAAAACTCTTCCGAAATGGTAAAATAAGGAAATGCATGATTCCAGAGGCATCCCTAAGCACCCAGTTGTCAGGCTATGTGGTGTCTTGTGATATCATCGGACCTTTTGGATGGGTGTAAGTTTTATGAATTCGTTATATTCCTAGTATTTTTCTTCCGTAAAAACAGAGGGGGAGGGAAGGGAAACTCACACACACAACTGCTTTGACATTACCAATGTATTGGTCAGCCGTACTGGCAAGAAGGAAAAAGAAAGGTTGTTGCTCGGTGGGGTGGAATGTGAGGAATAGTCATTTAAAATTTTTGTAAGCCTGATTCTATAGTCATATTCGTTAAGGTAAAATGGATTTAAATCATTTTGCAGTTGTCCTCTGAACTTAGCTTCTCCCTACTTAACACATATTTGCGTGCCTTTGAGAATATAAGATGACTAACAAAGACAAGGCTGCCCTAACCTGCTTTCCCTCCTTCCCCATTGACAAGATTTTGTTTGACTGCGCTCTTTAAAAAATACATATTTAATTTCTTTTCTTTCTTTCTCTCTCTCTCTTTCTTTCTTTCTTTCTTTCTTTCTTTTTTCTTTTTCTTTCTTTCTTCCTTTCTTCCTTTCTTTCTTTTTCTCCCCCCCACCTTCCCAGCCAACCTGCTAATGCAAAAGTCAGCTGGGGAAATCATTAAAAAGGAAATCTAAAAGAAGCTTCCAATGCATTGGACCACCCTAAAAGAGAAAGGAAGGAAACGTTCGGGGAAGGCTAGGGTTCCGGGAAGCTGAAGAGGGGGCGAGCGCCCCCGACACCGTGGCTTCTCCTGGCGCTGCCCTAAGGGATGGGCCTGAGGTCCTGAAAAAGCCTTTCCGAGCCCCCACTTCAGATGTGGGGAGGGAAAAGTTCAGAAGCAGCCAGAAGGGGACAAAAACCTAATTTTGCCACTTCAACAGGACAGGATATTCAATAAGCCCTGCCAACTCTGGAAACGGGTCGAGTCTTCTGTTGGCTCCACAGAGGCTGAAGCAGCCCTCGCCGCCGCCCTCGCCGCCGCCGTCGCCGCCGCCGCCGCCGCGGCGGCCCCTGCGTTACTGGGGGAGACGGTGCCGCTGCGACAGGGGAGGACGCGGCTGGAGCTCAAGGAGGCTCCAGCGCGCAGGCGCCGCCGAGCCCTGCCTGGATGCTCAGTCAAGGCACTAAGGCAAAAAAAAAAATCAGCAATTTATAGAAAGAAGAAGCTATAGTCTGTCGGGATATCCAACGCCAACAGGTAGGAGGATATACTCTCGGTTAAGTTTGGGGGGAGGGGGGCGCACAGTGTTGATGAAACTGCAGGTTCACGGGCACCGAGCCCTCCCTGAGGTTTTTTGTTTTTTGTTTTTTTGACAATAAACTGCATAATGGAAGTACATTCAGACAATGCATCTTCAGTAGGGCTTATTGAGAGCTCCATTTCTGGAAAGCGTTGCAAGACTGAGGAAAATCAGACTGCGAATCACCGGGAACAGTTCCCTTGCAGCACAGAAGCAATCTCTCTCCCCATCTTCGCGTATGTAATGCATGTCTCTCTCCCCCTCCCCCTCCTCCACCCCACATTATAAATCCAGGGGTGGCGGATTTCAGGTTTCGTAATGTTGCATGATGTGATCGGTATTTACCCGGGGATGTACCGGTGGGGAAATTAAAATCATCGAACGCAGTTTTGCCTGGGCTTCCATCAGCATATTCCGGGCTAGCGAGAAGTGGCAAAGGAAACATGCTTCGTGGGAATAACAGAAGAAGCCGATTTTCCTGGTGTGGCTCTCAGGCACCCAGGACACAATGTGCATTTTGTTTTAAAATGAAGCCACTTGCAATTTGCAGCAAAGATTATCAGTGTAAATAGGAAAGGCTTAATTGCCCAAGAAACACAGGTTCATGTTAAATTCATTTGAATCCAGGCAGCCAAGGTTTACAAATGGAAGTGCATTATTCCTCTGGGTGTGTTTCCCTGGCCAATATTTACATTAACCGTTTTTAATAATCATGTGGGTTTAAAGGAGAAAAGATTTACCAAAAATGGGGGGTAGGGTGGGGAAGGAAAGACAAAAGATTAAATCACATCAAATCCTGGATAAGTTCCTATTAATTTCAAAGTCTAATGTTCAAATTGTGCTTTAAGATGAATCAACAAATACTCTTCTTATAATATGCAGCATGCATAGTGGCACTTGAGTTAAAAGACATATTTTGCAAGGGCTCTTTGGATCCATATCAGCAGGAAAGCTGCCTGTAAAACACTGACAGATACTAACAGAACTCAAATAAATGTAGGGAGTCTCATCTCTGTCTCCTATCAGCAATCTTGTAGATTCCATTGTAACATTAGTGATTGACTCCTGGATTGGCATATTTTATGATTGTGGAACATTTCATTCCTTCTATCCTAAAGGTACCCAATCAAATTTATGTTCTCCAAAATAGGGACATTTTAAAATTCATCTAGTTCAGAAAACTAAACAAGCCATTTTCCTGAAATCTCAAACAAATACTTACTAAAGCAAATAATATTATTCAAAATTAAAACTTTATTTGCTTCCCTGTAAATGAACAGCTTTATGTTAGCACCGCCTGACATCATTACTTGTTAACTTAAGAACTGATAGCTCATTTTTTTTCCAGATATTCTGATGGCAAATCAAATGGAAGAAAAGAGGAAGCATGACTGCAGATCGCATCAGTTCTCTTTGTGGATTACATTTTCAGTAAAATGTATGGATCTATCTTTTCCTTGTTCTTATATCTAGATCATGACACTTGACTGAGGCTGTATCTTTATCCTCCATCCATCTATGGCGAACTATAGCCATGCAGCTGACAACATTTTGCAAAATCTCTCTCCTCTAACAGCCTTTCTGAAACTGACTTCCTTGGGTTTCATAATAGGAGTCAGTGTGGTGGGCAACCTTCTGATCTCCATTTTGCTAGTGAAAGATAAGACCTTGCATAGAGCACCTTACTACTTCCTGTTGGATCTTTGCTGTTCAGATATCCTCAGATCTGCAATTTGTTTCCCATTTGTATTCAACTCTGTCAAAAATGGCTCTACCTGGACTTATGGGACTCTGACTTGCAAAGTGATTGCCTTTCTGGGGGTTTTGTCCTGTTTCCACACTGCTTTCATGCTCTTCTGCATCAGCGTCACCAGATACTTAGCTATCGCCCATCACCGCTTCTATACAAAGAGGCTGACCTTTTGGACGTGTCTGGCTGTGATCTGCATGGTGTGGACTCTGTCTGTGGCCATGGCATTCCCCCCAGTTTTAGATGTGGGCACTTACTCATTCATTAGGGAGGAAGATCAATGTACCTTCCAACACCGCTCCTTCAGGGCTAATGATTCCTTAGGATTTATGCTGCTCCTTGCTCTCATCCTCCTAGCCACACAGCTTGTCTACCTCAAGCTGATATTTTTTGTCCACGACCGAAGGAAAATGAAGCCAGTCCAGTTTGTAGCAGCAGTCAGCCAGAACTGGACTTTTCATGGCCCTGGCGCCAGTGGCCAGGCAGCTGCCAATTGGCTAGCAGGATTTGGAAGGGGTCCCACACCACCCACCTTGCTGGGCATCCGGCAAAATGCAAACACCACGGGCAGAAGAAGGCTCTTGGTCCTAGATGAGTTCAAAATGGAGAAAAGAATCAGCAGAATGTTCTATATAATGACTTTTCTCTTCCTAACCTTGTGGGGCCCATACCTGGTGGCCTGTTATTGGAGAGTTTTTGCAAGAGGGCCTGTAGTACCAGGGGGATTTCTAACAGCCGCTGTCTGGATGAGTTTTGCCCAAGCAGGAATCAATCCTTTTGTCTGCATTTTCTCCAACAGGGAGCTGAGGCGCTGTTTCAGCACAACCCTCCTTTACTGCAGAAAATCCAGGTTACCAAGGGAACCTTACTGTGTTATATGAAGGAGCATCTGGAAATCTTTAGCCTTGTGAAACACTAACCTTCTCTGCTAAGCAATCGTGGCCTGTAGCCATATCTTGAGAAGAAAATCAAGAATGGGATCAGCGGTTATAAGGATTTGGGCAACATTCTGCAGTCTTTGCAATAGTTCACCTATAATCCTATTTTAAATCTCAGAGTGATCCTGCTGACTGCCGGCGAAGGTTTGTAATTAAGAAAGGACTGAACCACTGCCCTAAGTTTCTTTATGTGGTTGAAAAGTAGATAATGAAAGTAGCAGGTGCTAAGTATCAGTGCTAAATGCTGTGTATATCACTACTTATAAAAAAAAAATCAAAAAAACAATTAGCATTGGACATCTTAATAAATTAAGTTGACATGAGGTAAATGTGTTGATAAAAACTAATTTTAGAAGTTTGAAGACTTTAAAACATTTCATACTATTATTGTTTTGCAAAGACTAAAATATTTGGGGACTTAAAGTACTGTAATCCACTAAAAATGTGCCATGAATTATTGGATTATCACACTTTTAAAAAACTCGCCTTGTAAGTTTGGGGAGCATTCCAAAGCAGTATATTGGTTCCAATTAGAGTTTACTCTTTTTTTTTGTATTAATACATTACTATTTCTAAATACCACTTTCCTTACTTACTAGTGAAATTGCTAGCATTGAACTGTATTATGTGGTTTTTGTTGATTTGGTATAAAGTTTTTCCAATTCATTTATATTTTACAAATGCTAGATATTGGTCTGGGAGGCAACATTAATGGTACCAACTGGTCACAACTGAGCAGTTCTAATAATGCAGAATAAACACATGTTGCCTTAAAGGGTTATCTAGTATCTTTCATCTTATTTAGCATTGGAGCAAATAGTCAGGGGAAATCGATTTAGTAACTGGTCATGGTCATGCATCTGGAAGTGCATGGACGATCATTTAATACTCTTTTTCCTTTTTCCTCACATGGTTTGAAAATTAAGGTGCACATCACTGGGATAATGAGAATTTCTTCTGAGGTGTGCTACCCATTCTGGTGTGTTCTAAGAAGCAGGCAGTTGATGTGTGTTTATATTTTAAATCAGCTGTCAAAGGGAGACCACAGCCTTAGTATGACATCCTGCACAATTTGTGAAGCATTTATTCTACCGAAGGCACAGTCTTGTTTATACTTTCTGCACATTCAGTGTATTGGTCGTTTAAATTATTTCAGTTTTAACCTGTGAAAGCTTATAATATGATTTCTGGTATTTTAGAAATACATTAGAGTCTGTGAGTCTCATTCTTTAAGATACAGATGTGTGAATTTCAATATAAAGTTGCATTTGCCAAAATTTACCTGTGTAGCCTGTTACTTTTCTTGGAATAAATTTTACATTTTTGGCAATTAACAATTTCTTTTGACCTGGGAGGCAAGCACAAAGTAGGAAGACTAGCTTTATTATGGTTTTGCTTTTTTATTTTTGTAGCTACTATGTTTTGGAACTGGAAATGCACGAATGATAGGGAGCTTAAAGCTGATAAACTGACAATATTATCTACAAAAGCATTATTTGGTA
This sequence comes from Eumetopias jubatus, assembly GCF_037043125.1. Lineage (NCBI taxonomy): Eukaryota > Metazoa > Chordata > Mammalia > Carnivora > Otariidae > Eumetopias > Eumetopias jubatus. The sequence goes on along the minus strand of NW_028274820.1, from coordinate 72,416,197 downwards.
GCTTATCATAATTATTTATCTATTTATTCTTACAAACCAGTAATGTTTAGAGATACATACCTGCTTAGTTGATGGTTCAAAATTTTAATATAAATACCACATTTTAATTTGGAGCATTGCAGAAATTTTGGATTCTAAATATATAACATCTAAGAAGAATGGTTTACAATAATATTATGACAAAACCAGAAAAGTTACTGTTTTTGTTTTCCATTGTTTTCATTTGTGGTTTTTTTGTTTGGTTTGGTTTGGTTTGGTACTTGAAAAATAAGATTAGGAATCTAATGGAACAGAATTCTTTATTGCTACAGTACTTCTGTAAAGAGAATATCAATATAAATATAAATAAGGAAAAATAAATCACTGGAATGTGTCAATTATATATGCAACTATTCAGTTTTGCTCATATGAGGACAGCTCAAGCCATAATTTAGTGAGCACTGTGTTTGACCTCATTTTACTTTATACCAAAGTTGATTGGATCTGAGACAAAGTTTAATGTACAACAGGAGTTGAATCTAGCAATAAAGGCCCCTTGTTGATACTAAAATCATTATCCAAAATGCAATAAAGGAAATGTTAGCAAAATGTATTCTGATAACATTGTTTCCAACTCAAAAAAAAAAAGTTATAGTAGAGGTGTAATTACAATGATTATATTTATAGAGAACTTTGCTTAGAGGTTCAGGTATCACCAGCAATCAGTGGAACATTCAGCGATTGTCTTGTAGCCAGAGATTAGCTATTATCAACACTAACCTCCATAACATAGACAAGAAAACTGAGGCATAGATTGAAGGTGGGGGATTGAGGAGTCAAGAGCAAGACCCAAGTGAGATTGCCTGACCTTACCTAGCTATTTGGAATAACAGATTCCAACAGCTTTGGTAAGTGATCAGTGAATAATGCAGAGTCGTCATGACTTTTACTTAAGCTTCCTTTTGACTAACTTAGCATTTCAGGTCAAGGGGCAAGCACTGGGTGAGATACATCCCCAGTTAATTGATGTCATTTGTAAGTCAATGAGCAATGGTAGCAATCCTGTAAAAGTCTGCTTCTGTGTCTTAATGACCAAATCACATTATCTATTTTGGCACCCATTCCAATGTTCAAGCAGTCGGTAACTAATTCAACTTGAAAATGTTAATAATTTTCAACCCCTGCAAATATTCCCACTGGTGAGTCTAACTTCCCTGGTGAGTGTAACTTCCCTATCCCATTATCAATAATAATGCGTCCCTCCTGGACTAATTACACCTGAGCTGAACAGTCTTCAAATTGTTTTCCTTAATAGTGATGATATGTTTGCATGGATGTGTCTATACTACCTCATCTGGTTCCTTTGGTGCACAGTGGATTTATTTGTGAGATGCCTGGCTGGAACTAGGCATTCAGTCTGACTGTGGAATCCTATGCAGCTATTAACTGAGGCAAAAGGAGGTGAGTAACTTGCCCAGTTTCCCACAGAGGCCCCATTTAAATAACATAAATTTAACCACACTAATTAGAAAAAAATTATTTGTAGGACAACCTATTGACTGAATCACCTTCAAGTGTTAGCTGGTTGGATTTCAATACCAGCATTTTTCAGAGGTTAGATGATTTGTCATTGCTAACACGTGGATATGGCCACTTATCCATTTATCTCTACCTCCATGACTGCTACTTGAATTGCTTATTAATTTATTTATTCATTCAACAAGTATGTATTGGGCCCTAGGCTTGGTGCTGGGAGCACAGTGGAAAACAAGACAGAACAGTCTCTCATGAAGATTTCTTAGTCTAGTGGGAACAACAATTAAATATGTAGCAGCAACGAGTTCCAAGTGTTATGATAGTAAACATTTCTAAGATGGACTTGGTATTAATGGCATAAATGGACTGTTCTCCCATTTTTCCTTCAGTGCCTTACCTCATATCTTTTCCCAGTACTCCTCGGGATCTTTTATATATCATATTGCCTCAATTCAGAAGGAACCTCCCATTCTGCTCACACTTCATTTAGAGGGATCACCACGTTACATTTGGGAACCGAAGTTCCCGTGTTGTTAATGCTATACACAAAATAACAGCAAAACTGAGTGTTAAAATTACCCCATGTCCTGACTGTCCATGTCTACGTGAGAGATATTTCAGTTCCTTCAAGAAACTTGGAGGTGTCTTTTCTTACATACTCATAACTTACTACAAAGTAGCATGAGAATGCCTGGGTAAAGTGTCATCAAAGAAGGCACTAAGAAGCCAACTCCTGGTGTCCTCCCATGGTGCTCAAGCAAAGATGGGAATAACCTGTGCAACAGGGTGCATATCTTTTACTGCTAAAGCATGCCACTGCGAAGTTTTTAATGCCGCTTTTTGTAGACACCATAAAACTCCTTAAGCCCATAATCTGAAAGGTTTGTTTGGCCTCTAAAATTTATTTCTATTGCAAATACGATTAAAGATCTTTACAATTATAGAGACATATTTCTTTTCAGCTAAGCCATGTAATAGTTGTGTTGCAACAGGGATTACTATAGGACAGTTTGTAAACAGAACCAAAACTTCACTTCTGTGTGTTCACCATTAGATAAATTTATTTTGTTTCATTTTTTATTTTACTCCACATTGTTATCCAAACAAACAAAAACCAGTTTATATTGATTCCATATTAAAAAGAAAAGAAAGAAAATAAGATGATAAATGTTAATGTTTCAAATACTGGTTAAACACATTATTTAAGGTAGATTGTTGCCAGAATTGTGGGTTATTTACAATTCCCAAACCTCATGAGTTTATTTTTCTATGTAAAAATACATCATTTTCATGTTTGTGAATATTCTCTTCTAAATGTTTTGAATGGAAATTGCAGGGTCTACTAGGATAATTGTTTATTGTTGACTTTTTTTTTTATTGTTGTCAAATCTGGGCATGCTAGTGTTCTGTGATTTCCCCATTTTCCTCAGAAACTCTTTTTTACATCATATTAAAATAATAGAATTGCTTCATTTTGAGGCACAAGCTCATAATTAGTCTCATAATTGACTGGATTTTTTTTTTGCCATTAGTCAAACAGTCAAATAAGTTATAGTTATTGAGAACTCGAGCAACAGAGGGACTTTTTTTTTTTTTTTTTTGGCTGTTTGCCTTATACTGCAATGTAACAGGTCCTAAAAAATATATTAAGACCAAGAGGCTTTAACTTTATAAAAGGCTTATATAAATAAGACCTGGTTTTTAAAATGGAAAAGGAGCTTTTATATCATCTCCTTTTGCCAAGGGGATGATGTCCATGAGTTACGCAAACCCTTTGGATTAAATGGCTTTTAAAGCCAGTTTTCCTCCCACCAGATCAGGCAGTTGATACAAGGGCTGGAATCCTATAAAAGCCCTGGAAGAAAGCAAAGAGAATGTGTTTACCTTTGAGTAATTGTAGAAAAAGGTCTCAAAAACGCCACAGATGGTGTGGGACTTGGAATTATTCACACTTGACATTCACAACCAGCTCCTAGTTCCTTTTGGTGCCACTGGACAACATCATCCTCAGAAAGACACAAGTTTTCAAGCTTGGCTTGGAGGCAGAAAGCAATTTCTTTTTTTTTTTCCCCTCTGTGTGTTTAGAAAAATAATAGAGTCTTGACACAAATATTAAAATTGATATTGTAATGTACATCTTGGTTTATGGGGTTTTGAATAGACAATAAAAAAACGTTTAACTGATATGGGTATTCAAGATCATGGGATGAGGAAGTAAGTTATTATAATACTTGGAAAACTGTATTATAATATTTAAAAACTTTAAAGCTGAATTGACAGTCGAGCTTCAACTAGCTTAAAGTTAATTAGTTGTTTCTTTTCATAGCTTTAAGAAAGAAAAATCTGACTAGATGAAGGAAGAAGAGTTTGTCTGTTTCTCCTCCATCAGGGGGGAAAAATGTTGAATTGAGAGATTCATTTTCTCTAGGGAAAAAAGGAAGTTAGGTCATTTTTAGTAAGCATTTTCCTTAGACATAATTCAATTCAACAATCGTTTATTGTGTGCCTACAACACGTATGATCTTGGGCAAGTTACTTAACTTTTCTGTGCTTCATCAAGAAAAAGGAGATGATAGTACAAACGTCCTGGGGTTATTGAGAGGATTCAGTGAGTGCATCCTTGCGAAGCCCTTAGGAGAGAGTCTGGCATCTTAAATAAATTTTACTTTTTACCAGCTCTCTCATAGCTCACCATCTAGCAGCAGAGATACAAACAAATTATGAGACAATGTGATAAGTGCTGTGAGAGATTAGCGTTAAAGAAACACAGACAAGCAATTAACTCTGTGAAGATAGCAGAAGGAAGGTGAGACAGGAAAGGTGGCAACTGAACTCAGTCTTGAAGGATCATTTTAATTTCATCTGCCTGACAAAGTTGGGAAAGCCATTGCAGACAGAGGAAATGATAAAATGAGCAAAAGGCAAAGAGATTCTGAAGCTCATGATGTGTTCAACATTAGGAATTCACTAATCAGAGAAATTTAATGTTGTGTGGCTGGAGCTTAGGTCCCTGCAAGGGGAGGGGCAATATGGTGCAGAGGTTCAAAAGCACAAGACTTGAACGTTTAAGTCCTTACTCTGTCCTTAGTTTACTAGCTTTATGATTTTGAACAAGTTAATTAAACTCTTTGAGTCTCAATTTGCTTATCTGGCATGGCAGGGGTGGGGGTGGTAAGTGGTAGCAATCATTACTTTTAAAGAGTTGCTTGAAGATTACATGAGATAGTATAATAAAAATAGATCGAATAGGGGTGTCTGGCTGGCTCAGTTGGTGGAGCGTGCAACTCTTCATCTCGGGGTTATGAGTTCAAGCCCCATGTTGGGTATAGAGATTACTTAAAAATAAAATCTTAAAAAAATAGATAAAATAATGATAACAAACGATTATTAAGTACTTACTATGTGCCAGAGATTGTTCTAAACACTTTTCATATATTAGCTCGTTTGGTTTTCACAATGAGTAGATGCTATTATGATCCATACTTTATAAACGAAGAAACTGAAGCCCAGAGAAGTTAAGTCACGGACACAAGTTAGCACTAGGCAAACATGGATGTAAAGCACTTAGCACAGTACCCAGGCTGGAGTGAGCATTCCATAAATGTTGGCTTTTGTTGCTGCTGCTACTGTGGATTTCCACACAATCACTGGGAAGGTCAGAGACTGACTAATGGGAGCGGAAGTTACAGCCCAAACAGAGCGGCAGCCTCAGACCATAGCTTCACCTTGCTCTTCCCCGCATTTGCACACCGAGAATCTAGAGGAAGCAAAGAACAGTGGTTGACTGCTTTCACAGAGGATCATATTACTGCGGAAATAGGAGAATCCATCTCATCTTTCAAATGACTTTTTAGAAGGACATTGCTCAAATTACATCACTCAGGTTTAAAGTGGGAGACCCAACTCATGCTGCGTGGAGAATTTCTCTTAGATCTGGTTCATATTCTCCAGTCCTAAACCGGTTTTGTCCCAGTCTACATTAAGTGGAGATTTTAAGTGGATGATTACCGCCGGCTGGGGAAGAGCCTTTCATGGAGTCTTGCTTGTGTCAAGTGGTCAAGTCTCCCTTTAAAGATCCACCTTCTAGGATGACCATTCCCAGCCGTTTTCCAACTACCAGCATTTAAATTTCCCTACTCTGAAACCTCTCCAGAGGCTCCTGTAGCCTCTAACTATTGACTACTGACTAGTCTCTAACTATTGACTCATGGTCCGTTGTTTACACATCTGGTCATCCTTCACTGCATTTTTTAAAGCTGTTGCTTTGCCCACTTGAACTCCCCCCTACATTCATCCCAACTGAGCTTCAGTCTTTTTATTTGACCTCTTACTTTACCAGTAATTTTACCAAAGTGATTTCATCTACTAAAGTAACAGTTGCTGTCACCCCCTACTCCAGTTTGGTGCTGTTTGCAATCTCGGTAAACATAGTTTTTATTTAGTTATCTTGTGTAGCATGAAAAAGAGAAAGGGTGCCGGCCTGGGTGTCAGGAGCTAAGCTGCTGACCAGCTTCAGGCTGCAGTCAATTCACTTGACCTCTTAGTTCCCTCGAGTGTATAATGAAGATGTTGATCTCTAAAGTTCCTCCAGCTTGGAAAAATCTATGGTTTGTCCATCTGGGTCACTGATACCCTAAGGACATTAATGACATGGTTATTTCTAACAAACATAGCTTCCCCACGGATGACCCATGGTCCACGGAGAGCCACTTGCCATGTACAGTATTTCAACGAACGAGGATCATACCTAAGCAGTTGTAGACCCAAACTGAACCCAGCTTGTTGACATCAACACTAGAGAATATCTATAGCATATTAAAGTATTCTTTCATAGGGCTCTTGCTTTATTCGTAATAGCATTTTCAATTTTAATCAGACAGACTTGATGCTCTGCTTTCATTTCAAATAACCAAATTATAGATATTTGGGCCCTGTTATTCCTTTTTATGTTCTATTCTTAATTATAAATAATTCATGGATTTCTTCTAAAGGGCACCAATTTTATTTCAAGTTCCTGTTGCAAATATATGAAACATAAAATTTAGGAAGATATTTTAGTACCTCCACAGTTTGTAATTATAGAATGATCCATTTTTGAATAGATATTTAAGAAGCATCTACTTTGATACAAGGAGTTGTACTGGGTGCTTAATAAACCTTGTTATTGAATCTGGTTTGGCTGAGGTTTTAGTCTTAAAGACTTGTAAAATGAACACAAATCTGGTTTTCTTTTTGCAGTTGTTTTTGTTATGCTTTACATGCATGAAGACTTTGGTTTTTAAATTCCACCCAGTACAAAAGTGTTTTCCTATTATTTTTAATCACACCCTACGCTTAGATTTAAATGGCTATAATTAATGGTGCATTTTTACTTACAATTTCCGATTTGCAACAACAAAACTATTTAGTTACCAAAACACCCTTTTTAAATATATTTTGAGTCTGGTGGCTTGTTGACTTTCAAGAGAATGAACTAGAAAAGATAACATTCTTATCATGGTAGTAACTCTTAGCTACTAATAAAGAATTTAGTAGGTAATATGGGGAAAATATTCATGCATCCTAGAATTCATAATTCAAGGAAACAAATGTTCCCATGTTTATGTGGCTCTGATACACTCACAGTGCATTGGGAATTCTGTACAATTATTGCATCGGTGCTTTTCGATATGATGCCACTCAGTTCCCTGATGCAGAAAGAACCTGTGTTCTTCTCAGTGGTGCTATTATTTGTTATGCCTGGAAGGTCTTGAGCATTTTCTGCAGTGCCAGAGCTCCAGTGCTTTGTATTTCCATCATGGGCATGAGAAAACATCATTTTCAAGAAGAAAAAAATGAAAGAGAAAGACATTTTTCTAGTGTATTGAGTTTTGCTAGAGAATATTTGCTCTGTGTTGTAATTTTAAGACAGACTTAAATTGTATGTATATGATAAAACATCCTCATAAATATTCAACTAAAAACTATTCTGTTTTCAACCAACTAAAACTATACTTATATTGATATTAATGGTCAATTATAGAGTTCATTATATAAATATAAAGTTCATTATATATATTCAAATATAAAGTTCAAAGTTCAAATATAAAGTTCATTATAATGTACAGAGGGGAAATACAAAGGAAATTACAGACTTAACTTCCTCCTTAGATGTTTCTGTATGGCAGAAGACAGTTAAATACATTTCTTCATTAGTAGCAGAAACCAAGATACAGCAGGACATAGGTATGTAATGACCAAAGGGAAGTCACATAAAGAATTGAGAGGGATGGGTAAGGTGGTTCCAGGGATGGGAAAAACTGACACCAGAAAAAAAAAAAAATTCATTAGTGAGAAAGTTTGAGAAGTTTGAAAGTCATAGGAAGAAAGAATGGGGCTAATATTTTAAGTGGTTTAGAAATTGACCCCACTATTTAAGAACCTGCAACGTCTCTCTATTGTGTACATAAGATCAAATTCAAAACTCTTTATGAAGACCTTTTATGATAAAGCAATGCTCTCATCTATCTATATTCTTCTCTCATTCTTTTCCATTTTACATTCCTTATCAACGCCACATAAATACACACAGACACCTCTCCCAATATACAGGCACATACTTAACACCACAAGATATCCGACTCAATCCATAAGTCCACTCAAGCTTCACCTTTGATCACTTTGACCCACATTAATTTCTTGTTTATCTGCATGCCTCGATCATATTTAATCTGTGTGTGGTTTTACTTGATATAATGGTGTTCTCTGACTGCTTCAGGTTTCTCTAGTAAGATTGTAAGCTCATGGGCCTTGTCATCTATTTTCTACCCCCACAAAAGAACCCTATCTTACTACTAGGCAATTAATAAAATGCTTAAAATGTAGAAATATTATTTACATAAAAGAACAGAAGAGAAAAATCTTAATTTTAGAAATTTTTTATTAGAAATCTCTTTGTCCTTGTCCAAGTTGAGATGTTAATTCAAATGTTATTTCCCCAAAACAGGAAGAGAGAGAAAGAATCTATAATCAAAATCTAGATAATCTCGCCCTTCCTTTTGTAAGTGAATATACTATTAATCTAAAAGCCAGTGAACTTTAAAGTTTTCTTTAGTGGTAATGAATTTTGAACTATTCACACTTTCTCACTTGTCTTCCTTGTGATCAGTTTTACACAAATAGCCCATATAATCAGAAAGGCTATGTGATGTTTTATTTATATAGCTCTGCAATTTTAATATAAACATGCTAAGCAAGGGTGCCTGGGTGGCTCAGTTGGTTAAGTGGCTGCCTTCGGCTCAGGTCATGATCCTGGAGTCTTGGGATCGAGTCCCGCATCGGGCTCCCTGCTCAGCAGGGAGTTTGCTTCTTCCTCTGACCCTCCCCGCCTCATGCTCTCTCTCTCTCTCTCTATCTCATTCTCTCTCTCAAATAAATAAATAAAATCTTAAAAAAAACATGCTAAGCAATGTTGAACCTATATCTGCACATTTTTAAAAAGATTTTCTTCATTTATTTGAGGGAAAAAGAGCATGTGCGCATGTGCGTATGGGGGGGAGGGCACAGAGGGAGAGGGAGAGGGAGAAGCAGAACCCCCATTTAGCAGGGAGCCTGATGCGGGGGAGGGAGCCAAGGGCAAACGCTTAACTAACTGAACCACCCAGATGCCCCTATATCTGCAAATTTTTAAAGACATTTTTATTTTGAAATATTCTTCACATTGGACAATATTCACAGCTGAACACATTGTATTAATCAAGGATATCTCTTAATCTATGCTACAGTAAGGATTTAAATTAGAATCTGATAGGTAACTCATCACAACTTTAAAAACATCATCACTTCGAAATTACTTAAAGTGTAATGAAATTTTTTTTCAGGATACACTAATCTAATGTATTTTACATCACTAAGAACAAGATCAAGAACAAGAGTTAGGCTTATCAAGTGCAAATAAATATTGTTTTAACATTGGTATACTTCCCCAATAATTAAAATAAACTTGTAAAATGTATTCTAGAGTAACCTAATTTTTATCAGATGATCAAATGCCGTGATTATAAATCTTTCTGAAATACCATTAAGAATATAACCCTATAATTTTACTTCTATTTTTTACGTGCTAAGAATATTAATCTTCTAATAGCAACTGAATTTTTAATGTATATTCAAGTATACTTTAGAATAATTTTGTTTCATTTCAAATGTATAATAGGCTGTTAACACTAACATAAATGTTGTTGAATTTGGTGTGTGAGGGCACCTATTTTGTTAAATTATTGTTATAATGATCAAGTTATTTTAAATCAAAATAAATGAGGACAATTTGTGTGTCAGTTGGACATAGGAGTAAGAGAGACTTTAAATCTCATTAGCTTCTCAGAGAAATTAATACTCTGGGTATTTATCAGTGATAAATAAAACTGAATGACTACATTTCTTGATTTATAATTATTTAAGAAAAGAAAAAATTGGGCATATGTCTACATAAGCCCATTTCTACAACTCGTACTTAAAAAAAAAAACTAAAACCTTTAGTTTAAAGTTTCTTTTGAAAGTTAAATAATTCTAAGAGTCAGGGACAAATAATTATAACCCTTTATTTTATTAACCCAGAATAACCAACAGTTATGTTTTTCTCTTTTCAGCTAACCGAACGTGGCTTGTGGTTTATTTCTTAAGGAGGGACATTAAAAAAGAATGTTTTAATTATTGTAAGTCAGTTTTCAAGAGAATTCATTCATTTATTCATTCATTCAACAAATGCTTATGTACCACCTACTATGTTCCACTCTACATGTTCAGTGCAATGATATAGTAATGAATAAAACACACAGTATCTGTTTCATATAGAACACTAGTAGTAGTTTTTCTACACGTTTTCCTAATCTGAAAAATTGATTATCTCAACTCCAAAAAGAATTTTACCACTTAAAAATTATTGCCATAACTAATGTTTTCACCCTCATTTTTAAAAAAGATTTTATTTATTTATTTGAGAGAGAGAGAGCAGAAGCAGGGGGGAGTGGCAGAGGGAGAGGGAGAAGCAGACTCCCCACTGAGCAGGGAGCCTGACGGGAGGCTCGATCCCACGACCCCAAGATCATGACCCAAGCCGAAGGCAAACACTTAACCCACTGAGCCACGCAGGCGCCCCTTACCCTCACTTTTAAATGTTAATGATTAAAGAAAACAAAATCATCCCATAGATTCATACCTGAAGTAGCTTATTTCCCAAATCAGAAAAGCAAATGCTCCATCCTCCCAGAAAGCACTGAATTCTGGGTATCTTAACTTCAGCAAAGGATCAGTTCTATCATCAAACTGCATTTCACAGATAACAGGCACTGCTGGGGAAATGAGACCATTAGCTTCTAAGCTTATAGTGGTTCCCAACAGGTGGGAATACGATGTCTGTGCAGTGATTCAGTGAAGTCATTTTGCTGGCTAGCTCCCCAGGCTTCCTGGTAAAAGTCAAGTTTCAGCAATATAGCAAGAGTATTCATTTATGAGGAATGTGTGATTTGGTATATTCTATACTTAGTAGGAAAGAAATGAATTATTATTGATTTGATTAGCATTGGTTTTTAAATTGCAAGGACAGCTGCCAAAAACAGGAGGACAGCATGGGTTTCTGTTTTTGGCTTAGAAATATTTACCCCAAAGCCACCTTGTCCATAAATATGGGCGGTGCTGGACAAGCCTAGGAGAGGCTTGTTCATTCCACCTGTGGGTGGAATGAATTCACTGAGAATGGTATTATAGCACAATGGGCCAGGGAGACTGAGAGTGACCCACTGGTGGCTTTGGTCCTACTCGATAGTCAAGTGGGTTTTCAATTTTGAACCTTGAACAAGCCAACACTGCAGTGGGAATAAGATAATGGAGAAATTAGCCTCTTTGGAAAGCAGAAAAATTTATAAACACCTGTTATTTCTCTAGGACTAGCTCTACCTCTCCTTTCCACAATTCACCTGCCATCCTTTCATAAAAGGGCTAAAAACTAATACTAGCCTGACTCCATCATGTCAATGCCAAATACATCAGCAATAATAGGCAATGGTTTTTGGGTCAAGAGATTCAAATGAATGTTTTGAATAACCGTGACCAGTACAGATATTTCTTTATTGATTTTGCTTTTAAAAAAATTGTATGCTTCTAAATTTGTATTGCTTTCACTTTAAATTTCTATATTATTTGAAAATTACTAGTGAGCATTATTTTTGAGAAATTCTGATACAATTATACTGCATTCACTTTAAAAGAAAGCAAATGAAAAATGCAATTTTCTATTTCTGTTTCCTCATCATCATTGTACAGATTTGAAATTGTTAGTGCTTCCTCTCTGTAAGGGATATACCATAAAATTAAGATTTTCCAGGATATTGTGGTATAAGGAATTTGAATAAATCCATTTTTGAGTGGATGCCTGCAGAAGGGCAAATCAGAGGCCACAAAACCAAGGCTGCTCACCCCACATTGCCCTCAAAAGCCCAAAGACTCAGTCTCGTGCACCCACCAAAGTAATAGAAGAAAAAACACAAAACAAAGGTCGTGATTCCTGCTGACGAAATAAATGGCACCGTGGGATGAATAATACAAACAGCTATTTTAAGTCTATGAAATAAAAAGGCATTTCTAAAGAGTAAATACCACATCAGGGATAAGTTAATAGGAAAAGGGAGTCTGAAAAGCTCTGAAGACAGACCTAATCGCTCTAAGCTTGTGAGTCTGATGAATATTCTCAGGCAATAATACCACAACAGATTGAATTCTTATTATAGCACATCACATTGTTTCAGTGAAATAAAATGAATTACAAAGTCATTGGATAGAGTGACATTTCAGGGGAGCTGGAATTGTTTTGTTGGTCATCCTGAAAGCCTTCCCTGAAAGTATTTATGTCTTGAAGTTTCGGTATGTTATCAACTGACAGTCACTGGTTTGCGTATTTACACAGAACAAAAAAATTTCTATGGGAAAAAAGTGTTAGTTACCCTATTCATAGATACTATATGGCCAAAAATGTATGTTTATTATTTATATTTTTTACTTTTAAATTAACTATACAGGCATATTTAGAAATAATCAGAATAGGTGTTTTTAAAATGTAATATTACACAAAGTGCAGTTCTATAAGTCTGAAGACATGAATTCTAATTTGGATGTTGCCACTAACTTATTGAAACTGGACCTCAGTTTCATCATTCTTAAAACAACCTGAGACAAACTCTTCCTGGTCAGAGACTTAACCGGTTTCCTTCACTGTTTCAACTATGCTTTTTTTATTCTACTAAGACTGTCATGATGAAATTTAATTCACATACACTGCATTATTTCCTTCGACTAGATTAAAGAAGCCCTCTAATAACAATGAACCCTATTTCCATAACTAGTACCCAAATGGTCTAAAAGAAATTATGGGGATTCTAAATGTGATAAAGGATGCACACTACACACAAAATGCCTTCCATGTATGGAAAGGAACTTTATTTTTTATTTTATTTTTTTAGAGAGAGAGAGAGAGCGTGCATGCACGAGTGGTGGGGAGGGACAGAGGGAGATGGAGAGAGAAAATCCCAAGCAGGCTCCATGCCCATATCTCACCACCCTGAGATCATGACCTGAGCTGAAGTCAAGAGTGGGGATGCTTAACCAACTGAGCCACCCAGGGGCCCGTAGAAAAGAACTTGAAACAATTTTATATACATATATTCTGGAAGTTATACAAGCTATAAAATGACTGAAGGGGAAATATTCTTTATATTAGGAGGAAAGATAGTGAATCATGTCACTTTGCCACTTCTAAGGATAGGTAGAGAATGACTGAAATAACATATCAGATGGATGGGACATGTAACACATCCAGATTCAGATCCCACTGGGGACTTGAGTGGTAGAAGCTATTATTTTATTTATGGTTATAGTAACCAAATAGTGGCAAAAACCAATGGTGTACAATGAAGGCTCAAGAGAATTTAGATAACTTAAAAATAATTGCAGCTTTATATAGGACTTACAGCTTAAAATTAATCATCTGTAGCAAAAAGAAAAAAAAAAGGTATATTACTGATCCAACCATAGAGAGCAGAACTATTTATTGCAGGTACAGGGGTCAGTTTATAATCTGGACAACTGCTGATTAAGACTAACCTTACACAGGGTAGATGACCATCCACAGTGTATAATTTGAGGGGCCACAAGATTCTTTCCCCAAAAATAATTTTTTCACTTACCTGCCCTGCAAGAGGAGTAGCCTCCAGAAGGACACTGTTAAGGTGTATGTGAGTACCAGTGGAGAGTTGAGGAGGATATTATTTATCACCAATAATATCCTGACTGCTAATCCAGTGGCACTTCTTGATCCTTAGGTTGCCTTATTCCTCGGCACCATTGGCACAGTTTGCCACTATGTCCTTCGTGTTACATTCTCTTTCTTTCACAGTAACATGAGCCACTGGCGTTCCTCCTTCTTCTCTGGCTGGGCCTTCTCAGTCTTCTTTGTAGGCTCTACCTCTTCCTTAAATGCTGTTGTTGATCCTTAAGGTGCTGTCCTAGGCCATTCATACCTGCCTCTCTCTGGACACTTTCTCCTTTAACAATCTCATAGCATAAATAGTACTGATGATCAACTGTGTAAAGGCCACTGTTAACTATTTCAGCACCTTTGTACAGACTAAAAAAAGATACTCCTTCCTCACTTACCTCTGCAGAAAGCTGTTACAGCATATATACAAATCTACAACACCTATGATACCAATGGTGTCAACTTGGATGCGGTACCTTTGTGTCATGCACAACTCATACAAATATATGCGTATGATTCCCATACAGAAAACTCCAGCTTCAGACATACAATAGCTAACACTTATTTAGGACTTACTGGGTGAAATGCACTGTTCTAAACATTTAACATATAGTAGTTCATTTAATCCTCACAAAAGCCCTATGAGATTGGTACTATTGTTATCTCCATTGTACAGATGAGAAAACTGAGGTACAGGAAGGTTAGGTTATTTGTCTAAAGTAATGGAGCTTGGGGCACCTGGGTGGCTCAGTTGTTAAGCGTCTGCCTTCGGCTCAGGTCATGATCCCAGGGTCCTGGGATCGAGCCCCGCATCGGGCTCCCTGCTCTGCAGGAAGCCTGCTTCTCCCTCTTCCTCTGTTGCTCCCCCTGCTTGTGCTCTGTCTGTCAAATAAACAAATAAAATCCTTTAAAAAATAAATAAATAAAGTAATGGAGCTTGCAAGTAGTGGAGTCAATGTTTGACTACAGAGCCCAAATGTATAACTATATTACAATACTGTTTACTAAAGAATTCCTTTTTTTAAGTGACAAATTCTTGTTTGACATCTCTTGGGTACCTCAGACTCAACATGTAGAAAACTCAGCTTCTCATTTCTTAGCCAGACCTGCTCTTTCTCCTGAATTCTCTAGACAATCATCTTGCTTTATTTTTTTCACCTCTGATTATCAATCTATCTCATAAAATTTCTCTATCTCCATCCCCTGTTCTAGCTTCATACTGATACTCATGAATCAGAAGGCTAGAAAGGAGGCTTCGCACTAAAATGTAAGCCCCATGACCTAGAGAATTTGTCTTTTTTACGGCTATATCTTCCACGCCAAGAAGAGTTTTTGGCACACAATAAAATATTTAATAAATATTTTTGGAATAACTGGATGCAGATCTGAGTTTGCCATTTGCTTATTTTACTTGCCTTTCAGGTGACTTCTTCAAGTCCCAGCCAGACATGTACCCTGTGGCACCTCAGTGCTCAGTTGTTGCTCCTATTACAACCAGTCAGAATCCCCCACAAGAGCCTGGAGCCCTGTAGTCTCTTCCATTCACCATTTAGCCCCCCAAACCCAGCATAGTGCCTGGCACCGGGTCAATATGTATTTGTTGAATTAATAAATAAATGGACCCACAAATGCCTGCCTATTTCCTCCATCTCTCTGGCTCAATCTCATTGCTCATGTGAATCACAGCAAAAGCTTTCTAACTGGATGGTCCCTTTCTAGAATTGCCCTCCTTCCAGACGGTTTTCTCTACTTCAGCCAAAATGAGATTTCTAAAACCAAACTTGATAATGTGTCTGCCCTATTTAAAACCCTTAAGTGGCTCCCTAATGCTTCAGATAAAACCTAAATTCCTTGATGTATCTTATAAAGCTACTTTTAACCTGGGCCCTTCATACTTCTTTCACCTAAACTACTTTCAAGCTCTATTTACACTCCATTCTCCAGCATGCCGAATGTTTCCTATTGAAACCATGAGCAAGTCGTGCCTTCTCTTTACTCAGAGCTTTTCTAACGGCTTTGGTCCAGAACACCAACTTCCAACCACCCCTTTCTCTTGGTTAAGATATTTCTCCTTCCAAGAAGCCATCCCTGACCCCTCAAGTGTGGATTAGGTATGCATCCTATGTGCTTCCTTTGCTGCGGAAATCTTTAGTACACAGTGTTTTAATTGTCTGTGTATTTCCCCATCTTCTCCTCTTGACTGTAAGCTCTAGGGGGACAACTATTGCATCCGTCTAATTCACCACTGACTTCCACAGAAGCTTCTACAGTGCCTGGCACATGGTAGGTCCTCAGAATATTGGTTGGATAAATAACTTTCCCCATCAGTTCAGAATAGTTTATCAAACTAATTTATTGTCCTGTTGGATGGCCCAAGAACCTGGACCTGAAAGAAGGAAATAAGGCAGAAATAAGTTTCAGGAGGAGGAAAGGTTTGAGCATTTGTTTAAAAGCAGAAAGTTCTGGATTAAAAGTAGTGTCAATCAGGCACAAGCGGAGAGGACAAGCTCAGGGGGGCAGTGGTCATGGGATATGGCTCCAGTAACCATAACAGGACAGTGCGGACTGAAAGTTGCTGGTGACTTCAAATTAAGCCTGCCCAGTAAGAAATGGGAGACTTTGGGGTCAGACCTAGTTGTCAGTTCTGGGAGGAAGTCCAACACAGAGGTGAAAGAAAGGACAGCAATAGTTAATAATAGATAATTGTTGAAGAATAAATAAACGGATGGATGAATGAATGCGGATTTCCTCCAGTGCTGTGGATAATGCACTCAGCTTCTGGGAGACCCACAAGACAGTAACACAATCTTCTGATGGAAAAGCTGACCGGACAGTAAAAAAGTCATGGGAAGTAATATAATACAGTGTGAACTTGCTTTCTTGCATTCTCTCTCCAGATATAACATATAATGTCAAATGATTTAGAGCTATTATTTCACTAAACCTTCTGTGGAGTAGGCATTATTATTCATTCCATTTTGCGGTTGAGAAAATAGAGACTGAGAAGAAAATAACTTACTAGTGATGGACAGTGTTAGGATTCAAAACTCAAGCTCTTACTCACCAGCTCTCTTGCCTTGCATCAGAATAAACACTATATATTGTTGCTTACTCTCTACCAGGTTAATTGCATTAATTATCTCATGTAGACCTCCCTACAACCCTAAGAGTTAGAAGCTGAGATACAGAAAAGTACTTGCCTAGTGTCAATCAGGTAAGAAGTGTTGGAGCTGGATTTTAAATCTAGGTCTGCTTGTCTCCAAAGCCCAAATGCTTATGCTCTGCATTGTTACCCCTCTTCCAAAAAATTAATCTTTACCAGGAGAGGGGTCCTGGGTTAGGGCCGCATGATTAACAAGGGTGAATTGAAATAGAGTCTCTCCTTCCTGCAGGCCTGGACATAACTGATACTAGTAGGGGCCAGTCAGGTTGGGTCAAGGGGTAGATGGCCTGGGGGAGAGGTCTATGAAGGGAAGTGGAGTACCAGGCAATCTGGACAGAGCCTTCCTAGAGGATTAAATGGCTCCAGGCCTGCAGAGTTGATGGCTAGATATCAAGCCAAGAATGAGTGGCTGGTAATAGAAATAATAAAGGGAAAAGGAAGGATGTGGAGAAATCAGTATAAAATCCTCTTAACCAGCTAAAGTTTGATTACCATAAGCTCTGGCTATAAACCACGACACATTTCCACATTTATATATGTTTCCCTTTCTGTGAACTTTATATCCTAGAACTTAATTCATCTCTCTGCAATGTTGTGATGAAACAGAATTTTCACGGCTATAATCATTTAATACAGAGCATTTCTTTTAGGTTATGTGGACACAGTCATATACCAAACAATCCAGATAAAGAAACTGGGGAATGATCTTTTTTGTTTGTTTGTTTAACTCCAAGAAATTATCCGTAATGATTTCCAAGAGATCAGCAGTGTGGTGGTTGTGATAGGTTTTCTCTCTCCCTGAGCTTGCCTTAATTGTTTTCTCTAATGTTTATAGTGCAGTTGGATTATATTAAAAATAATAATGACTGTTAATTAGAAGATTTAAATTAGGCTGCAAATATTTTTCTTTTCTACTCTGCTAATTGCCAAAGAAGAAAGTCTATGTGGAAACTCAGGGGGAGAATCTGCCAAATACGGAAGAGGTGTTCTGATGCAAAGGTACCAACAGGGAGCTATTTCCCTTGTTTGTCTGTCTGTCTGTCTGTTTCACAAGTTCACTCTGTAGGGAAAAAAAGTCAGCAGATGATATTCGTGAAGAGTTTGGCAATATAGCATGATGGCAAGAGTGACAGATTCAGAGTCAGGAATCCGGAGTTGGGGTGTGGGTATACTACTAATTAGTCATGTAACTTTGGGCAAATCTCCTTTTTTCTGTAGGCCTTTTTTTGGACTCATCTGTAAAAATACAGTTTGGGGATAGGGCATTGCTAAGACCCCTTTCAGTTCTGAGATACAGTGATGCTAAGCTAATAAGTCTAACATCTCTAATACGTTAAATGTTGGAGGACTGAAATCCTAATTGCAAGTCTAGCTACACCACAGTAGTAGTTATGGTCATAATTCATATCACAGGAATTCCCAACTGGTGACCACTCACCCCCCTCCTTTGATCCCTACTTTTTAGCTGTTTCAAAACAAGGAATAATGCTAGAATGGAAATACAAGCCAAATTCCCCCACGGCACCCTGAGAGTAGTCCTCTAGCACCTGCTTCTCTAGTCTGTTCATTAAAGGAAAAAAAATAAAATCTCCCATGTCCATCTGGCACCATTCAAAAGTTGCCAACCTGGCATCATTCATGGGGACTAAATTCACTGACTCTTATCTAAAACAGATTTTATACTTTTCGTTCATAGGCTCAGCCTGGATGGAATCAGCAGATTTTGCTGTAACTAGTTTAATTCCAATAAGCAAACCACAAATTCCATACAACTAATTTGCCCCATGCTCTTCAAAACAGATTACAGAAAGGGCAATTTAATTTTGGAGGAAAAATAAGACAATCCTATCAATGCTTAGAGTTTTTTTTTAATGACTAGTAATTTGAGACCTAATGTCATAATAAATGACTCTGTTAGAAAATAAGATAAATAAACCTTCAAAAACAAAACTGGAAATTATTATTCAATTGGATGCACATAAATGTACATTCTAAACTACTGAATCTATAAAATAATGGCCAATAAACTTTTTTAAATAAAATGGTACTGTATGCACAATCTCAGGAAACTTCATAATTATAAAGGCAATAAAGAAACAGGAGAACACTGCATATTCATTCCAATAAAAAGTGTACCCTGAGTGTATATAACCAACCTAATGAGCTGGTAAAATGTTTCTGTAACTATTACCACATGAAAATTAAAATTTCTGCTTATTTTTAAAACATTGTCAAATATTCATTTGGGCTCTTTTTCATAATATTTTTCTGAAAAGTAAAAATAAAAAAAACTAAAGCTTTTGATGCTTTTAATTTGTGGAAAATTCATTAATGTCTCTTTTGTAAGTTGAAGTTGAGATGTCCTGTATAAACTTTATTTCCATCAAATGGAAAAACGTCATCTTTTCCTGAAAATGTCATAATATCAATGATCTGGAAAAACAAATTAGGATACCTAAGAAGGTTCTTCTCAAGAGAGTCCTAAGTAGCTCTTTTTCCAAGACGGTAAGTCCATCATGATGTCCAATCCTGAGTGGAATCACGACTTTGGTGTGAAAGAAGGTATGGTATCCTTTGCCCAGAGCTTCACAGCAGACATTGTTCCTTGCTTGGCACTTAAGAAAGTTTTTTTCTCAGCAGTAATACCCTGGGGAGATAGAAGATAGAAAAAAACAGTGAAATATGGGCAAATTACGTAAGAATGACATGGAAGAGACAGCCTTTAGTCCCCTCCCCACTCTACACACTGTGGTTCATCAAACTCTAGAGTTCACCCCTATCTTCTCAGAGAAACTACCTTCCAAAATAAGTTGGAGGGCAAAGTGGTGGAGGAGTCATGGGGTAAAGTTGATTCACAGTTGTGAATTGTTAGCATTACAAAAAGAGAATGCAGAGCCAATGAAACTTGTATTTAAATGAACATTATCATATGTCTCCCTAAATAGAAAGAGAATAATACCTACCATTTATTGTGCATGGAGTGCCAGGCACTGTGCTATGTACATTACATACACTATTTCACTTAAAACTCCTAACCACTCTGCAAAGTAAATGGTATGATCACTTTTTTAAAGACAAGGAAATTGAGGCTGACAGAGATTAGGCAATTTGCTCAAGGTCACCAGGAATAAATGGTAGAACTGGAATTCAAATTTAGGTTTATTGAATTCAAAAGCACATGCTCTATTCACCAATAGCAAAATGTGCTATCAAGACCACAATGTATGGCTCAAGACTATAAACAAAATTAAATATTAAATGTTACAATCCAAACAAATTCATTCACAGGTCCTCTAGTTCCATCTGTCAACTCAACTAGACAGCAAGAAGAAGAGAGAAATTATAAACAGAAAGATTAGAAGACAGGAGGGGAACTAAGATTAAATGGGGGAAAACCTACACTAGCAATTGCTAGGCATAACCTCGGAAAAAAAATATGTCTAATTAATGCACTAAAGCGCTAGATACAGTGGCTACTGCTGTATTTAAAAAAAAATAGAACAGAATGTTTGGCATGAATCTCTTTTTGTGTTCCCAAATGACAGCATTTTATGCATTGTTGCCTTTTTGAGGTTACAGAACAAAGAAGTCCAGGATTTAACCTCCTGGTTTTGTATTTGTATTTCTCAGAATTATGTTAGTGTGGCTTGCTGTAGACAGGATAAAGGAAAAAATGCCTACACTGAAAATCCTCTGGGAAACAATAAATAGTATTCAGAGTAAATCTACAAAATTTATCACAGACATACACACTAGAAAGATGCTTTTGGCGGCTTATTCACCTGTATACAGAGAAAAAACCAAACCTGTTTTCTCATTTACCCTCACAATGTTCCTTTGAATTAGGAAATATCTCACAGTAAGAAAGACTAAATAAAGCACACTGCTTATAAAAAAATGAACTTCATGTATCAGATTCCATAGTGTTTTTGTTTTCCTTTTGTTTTGATTTTGGTTTGGTTTTGGTTTGGAAAATTATTTTATCATCTCAAAAAGATGAGGTTTCTATACTGAGATTTCTATGTTTATATATCTCCAGATATTGGGGTAAATAATTAAACACACAGCTACTTATCTGGTTATAATTATTCAAGAGTCATTTTAAAAATTATTTTGTTACTAAATACTATTTACTTTACATCTATTAAATGCAGGCAACAAGGGAGATAGAAAGATTAAGATTGCATACCTGCCTTAAAGAAGCTTAGAATCTATTAATATAGAAAAGGTGAATGCATACATTATAATAATGAAGTAGTTACCATAATAGTTGTGGAATGTCATAAGAGGGGAAAAGATCACTACCAGGTGGATGATAAGGAATGGCCTGATGGAGAGGCAGCCTTTCAATTGGGTCTTGAGAGGTGGAAATTATTTGCTGGAGACAAGATGGAGAATGAAACATAGCGGCACTCAGAAACATGAAATATTAGCAGATGCATGAAGTTGGATTATTTTAAAGCTTATTTGGGAAATGCCATATATTCTACTTAAACTATAGCCCAAGATATAAACAGAAAATATTCCCAGGAAAGTAAACTTGGGTTGACATTTGAAGGCTTGCATTGACTGACTGCATAAACAATTCTGAGGAATACAAAGAGTGAAATTATTTGTAGAAGGAATGCAATGAGTTCCATTTTTATTTATTTTTTTAATGAGTTTCATTTTTAGATACTGGGAGCACAAAGTCATATAGGCTGAGTCCCAACAAAGTGGAAGGCAAGATGATTTACCTGAGGTGAATTTGATTAGAGAAGAGAACAGAAGAATTGCTATGAAAATGTGATAAGACTATGCAATAGTGAGGGTCCAGTTGAAATTAGATAGTATGTGTAGATGTTGGACCCAACAGCACGATTTTGTCACTTTGTCCAACAAAATTGGAGCAAAGAAATGGGCAATTTGAGTAACTTATGGTCAATAATGAATCTGTCAGAAAGTCAAGACTGCAAAGAATCTTAGAATGCCACAGGAAACACTGAAGACACACACCCAAAAGTCCAGCCTGGTTAAGAAGGCAAGTGAATACACAGAATCAGAGGCCTGGCAGAAGTGTGAGAAGTCCAGGACTTGGGGATCACAAAAGGGAGAAGCAGAGAGAGCATGAGGGAAGAGAAAAAAATGGTTGTTGACAGAGGAAGAATCAGAGACAAGATATTGGTCACAGAACATTATTTCATGGTGATGGATATCAAAGTATGTTTATGCCAGTAGTTAGGATAAAAAATGCCAGTTTTTATTTAAAAGTTTAAAAAGCAAAAGAAATTGTCAAAGAAGATGGAAGGATTTTTTTTTCAAGCATAGGGAAAGAAACTAGTAGAGGATGAGGAGGGGAGTCGATAGAGTAGACAGGCATGGGAAGAGCTGAACTGAAATAAGTATATATTCCACAAGAGGCAGAGTGGGGAGGAGGTACTGAGTATCACAGAGATGAAGGAAGCCAGAAGACCCAAGCAAAGAGCTGCAAAGTAGGTAAAGTTTTCTTAATTAAGGGGTTTGGAGACTCAACCAGTCCCAATGGACCAACCAAAATGTAAGTGTATCAGTTTACTAGAGCTGACATAACAAGGTACCACACACTGGGTAGCTTAACCAACAGAAATTTATTGGCTCAACGTTTTGAAAACTAGAAGGTCGAGATCAAGGTTTATGCAGGGCTGGTCCCTTCTGAGGGCTGTCAGGGGGGATCTGTTTCATGCTTCTCACCTGGCTTCTGGTGGTTTGCTGGCAATCTTCATCATACCTTGGCCTGAAATGTCACCTTCATCTCTGCTTTCATCTTCATATGGTTTTCTGTGTGTGTGTGTGTGTGTGTGTGTGTGTGTGTGTGTGTGTGTCCAAATTTTCCCATTTTTATAAAGACATCATCTTATTGGATTAAGGGCTTACTCTACTACTCCAACATGACCTCGTCCTTACTGGTTACATATATAATGACTCTATTTCCAAATAAGTTCATATTCTGAGATACTGGGGGTTTAGGAGTTCAACATATGAATTTTGAGGGAATATAGTTCAACCCATAACGGTGGACTTAGCAAAATGTTGGTGGAATCAGAGCTGTGAGATCCAGTCTCCCTAGGGGCTAAGCTTGGTCTTGATGTCTTCCCACAGTGTCCAGCAGTGGGGAGAAAGGAGGTACAGGCAAGCCTCTGCATGTTTGGCCTCATGCAGACAAAGTCTTTGGACAATTGACTGCAGTATTTTCTTTTTGTCTGGATGCTTAGACATTCATATATTCATAAACACAACCTGTGTGCATATAACTGTCTGCTGAAGTGACTGTATACAAGTCATTCAAGTGCAAGTTTAGCAGTGGGAATAATGCAAAGGATGGCAAATTTGTGATATGATAATCCACAAGACAAGCATTCTATCCTGAATTCCTATCATGTTCTCTCTGCAAAGCTGGAAGGAGTTCAGCCTCAGGCCACAAGACAATCAATATAAGTTTGATGAACCACAATTAAAACATGTCAAGATCTAAAAGTTATTGAAGACAAATGGTCCTTCACTGAAGATGTTTCTCAGAAATAGAATAAATGATTGTCCCGGGAGGCCAGAAATCAGTTCTAGAAAGGTCTTATCTTAAAAATCCTTTAGGAAAAGCTGACAACATTCAAAATGCCAAGGTTTAGCAATCCAGAAGAATAGTTGCCTTTTATGCCTTTGGTTTTCCAAGGAATACCTCGAAAAGATCTAAGAATTTAATGATAAGAAAACTTGCCCTGTAGTGTTCCTATAATAATAATAAAAAGACTAAATTGGAGGGGGAGATGAACCATGAGAGACTATGGACTCTAAGAAACAAACTGAGGGTTCTAGAGGGCAGCGGGGTGGGGGATGGGTTAGCCTGGTGATGGGTATAAAGAGAGCACGTACTGCATGGAACACTGGGTGTTATATGCAAACAATGAATCGTGGAACACTACATCAAAAACTAATGATGTACTGTATGGTGATTAACATAACATAATAAAAATAAAATTTAAAAAACTAATGATGTATGGTGATTAACATAACATAATAAAATTTAAAAAAGACTAAAGTGAAAATTTTATATGAAATGTCATGACGTATGAAACTTGAAAGTACACATGGAGGGTGACATGAAAGATTTTACTTTGTCTTTTTTATTTTCATTTTGTAAATAATTCCTCATTTTGTGATCTATGTGATAATTAGAAAGGTGCCAATTAATTACACTTGTAATTAAGCATTCAGAGAAAGAGATTAAGTCAAGCAAAATGAGTTTAAAATATTCTACTTCTCACTTCTCACCTGGCTGACACCTATTCATCTTTAGGTCTGGGCTGACTTCCCACTACAAGCCTGGCCCTCAATTTAAGTAAGGTTTCTTGAACATTTCCTGCAAAAAATTAGAGTTCCAACTTGCATTTGTATTTATGAAAATTGTTTAATCCCTGCCTCTCCACACTAAATTATAAACTTCACCAGAACAAGGATGATGTCTTGCTCACCACTGCATGAGCAGGTGGTATATCACTGTATCACGGTCCAAACAGGTATTCCACAAGTATTTGTTGAATAAATGAATGAATAAAGACTTTAAGGTAGAAGAACCAAACAGTAAACAGTATTTACTCCAGGCTGCGTAACTAGTTCAGGTAACAAAGGGAAGATAATAGCACACCTATTTTATAGAAGATAAAGCATACCTATTTTATAATATTCTTTATAAATCTACTTTTTCCTACATCTTTCATCATTTCCAGCCCCTCTGTTCCTCCAGGGAATGGAGGAGTCCATACGAGGGCTAAAAGGGAGAAAGACCCTTTGGCACCATCACCACTCCCTCACTAGGAACCAAGGATCCCACTCAAACAGCCAACTGCAGATTTTCACACAACCTCAAAATATTGCAATCCCCCATTAGAGGACCAAAGCAGGACAGTGAATCTTTTTTCCCAAATATTAGTAGTTAAGTGTTTAAAGACAGAGAGGCTGCCCACTAATTCTAAAAAGAACACAGAGACAATGTTCACCGATGTCTAAAAGAAGAGGAAACAAGGCTTTGCTCCACTATTTAGTGATATAAACTAGAAAAATAATCTCAACAGATTCATGTAATTCTTATCTGGATAAATTTTTGACTACTAAAATGCCTTTCTCTGTAATTGAAATGAATCATTTTTTTTTCCCTATGGAAACATCCTACACTTCAAATTTCAAAATTAATTTCCCCTAAAGAGAGAGATTTAATATTTATACACACACATACACACATGTGCACGCGTGCACTTTTTTGCGTGTTTGTAATGCAATTTTGAAACTTAGGAAAACATTTTTACGTATCAGGGTTCTGCTGTAACTTCACTCTACACGCCAGGAATCACTTTCCCAGCCGTGAGGAGAAAAGCAAGTGTTTAAGGGAAATATCTAGTCTAGAGTGAGCAGTCCATGTGCTCTGGAGGCATATAGGACCTTTGTAAGGCAAGTACACTAATCTGTGGTGATGGAAGTGTGGGGAGGAGTGGAAGTACAGATCTAATATGTAAAATGGAACAGCATTAACCCAAGCCCATAGCAATATTTTCATTCAAATAATGAACAAGTTAGTTGTAATTATAAATAAGTCATATTTGATAAAGTTCTTGCAAGATTTTCTGACATTTTAAAATATCATTTATAACGTATACTTCATTTAACTGTCAAAAAGCTTTAGGATAAATTATAATAAAAGTAGACCATAGGTATATAGGCCTTTAAATATGAAAATAAGAGAGACTGAATCATGGACAAGAAAGATATTTGCAGAACAGTGGTTGAAAAATAAGATAATTACCATTGAAAATGGAGCACTGAATTTGACTCTGAGCATCCCTTTGGCAATGCAAAAATGGAAACTCAATTTGTTGTCTAGCTCTCCTTGATTAAAAATCTCATGTTAATTGCACTACAGGAAAAAAGTCTTTTTTATCCTAAGTTCTAGGAGAAATTTTCTACATGCCTTCTTATATAAAAGGGATATTGAATATAACATAATGGACTCTTCCAACGTGCTTCTGAAAAATGTAAAAATGTTTTTCATTGACTTTTTTTTATTTTGCTCCTTATATAAACTAGATATTAGACCGTAATTCATTGAAGGCTTTTCTATTTCTAAGGATAGCTAAGCTAATGCAGTCCAAATACTTTTCGGTGATCTAAGGGGTAGAACTGAAAGACCATAGAAAACTGTCATTCAAACCATTCCAGACCAAAGATAACTCTGTTTGACTATACCTAACTCAGAAACCAGACACAAAAGACAGATCAAAGTTTAGCTGCTTTGGTTTAAGAAGGAACAGGGGAGGCCTGGGATGCTACCTTTAAATTACCCCCTTGTACTTCACTCGCCTGCCCTGTCTGGCTGGCTACAAGGATTGGGTAAACCTCCCCAGAGCACTTTTTAAAAACCATTGCTCTAGAAGAAATATTTAGTTAACTGGTCTTTTGACTACCTCTCAAGTAAAGCTCCTATCACCTAGCCTCTGACAGGTTCTGAACAGCAGTCAGTTTAAGTTTAAACTCTGTGGCCAGATTCCAGAGTGTAGATGCATCGTGTTGCTGAAGACAACCACACGCAAGATGCACAGAATAGGGGAGTGGGGTGTCCCATTGGAAATAGTCACCTACTGGCTGCCAAACAGAAGTGTGTTTCTATAGAGTCCCGCAGTACTGGAACAAAATCCATCAGAATCCAAGTAGTTTCCATGATGGGTCTCAAGAGTTTGTGAAGGGGTTAAAAAAAAATGTACTTAAAACAATATGCATTTTTTTCTCTAAATTTATAAGAATTTTCTAATTATTGCTGAAAATTTAGAAAACTAAGAACATAGAGAAAAAAATTAAAATGCTATATAACCTTATTTCTTAGAGAAAACCAATAACATTTTACTATAATTCCTTTTTTTTTTTTACTAGAGGGTATTATGCTAAGCGAAATAAGTCAATCAGAGAAAGACATGTATCATATGATCTCACTGATACAATTCCTTTTCATCTTCTTTGTATGCATTGATAACTACTTTGGGAGGGGAAAAGAGATGATGCTGAATATACATCTCAAAATCTGTTATTTTTATGTAATATATCATCAGTATTTCCCACAGTATTATTTTTCATCACCTCATGATAACTGTATGGTCAAAACAATTTTACCAGTCTCTGTATTATCAATTGCACTGTAGTGCAATTCTTATAAATACATCTTTTCTTACATACATGACTATTTTTTAGAAATGCACTTTTTGACTCAAAAGACAAGCCACATTTAAGCCTTTTTTTTTTAACCCATAATCAGTTTGCCCTCAAAACAAAACAAAAACAAAACAGTTGCCCACTGGAGCTAGAATGGCTCTTCCGACTTATCCTGAGTAAGGCTGAGATGATTAGGGATTTATACCTCCACACTGATCAATCGCTGGATGGGGGCCACCCAAGGAAAGGATGTGTCTTTAGAGGAAGCTTTCCTCCTGGATCCCTATAGGTGAGATGGCCCCAGCAGCTGGATCAGTAATTGCTTCATTGAAGGAGAACCTGAGCCACGCATCGTGTCCACCATATTAATACTACCAGTACTGTACAAAGGTGCCTGGTCCCCTTCACTTTGATGGCACATCATTAGTTATTTCGTATTTGTTGTTTGAAGAGTGAATAATGGTGTCTTGTTTCTTGGCGACTTGTATTTCTTTTTTCATAAGTTGCCTTTTCATGATATTTGCCCAATTTTCTATGAGGGTTGTTGTCTTTTTTTTTTTAATTTTATTTATTTATCTATTTAAGAGAAAGAGTGAGAGAGCACAAGCTGTGGGGAGTGACAGAGGGAGAGGGAGAAACAGACTCCCTGCTGAGCAGGGAGCCCGATGCGAGGCTGGATCCCAGGACCCCAAGATCATGACCTGAGCTGAAGGCAGACACTTAATGGACTGAGCCACCCAGGAACCCCATGAGGGTTGTTTTCTAAGGGGAAGGTTGATTTGTTTTTTTTAACCCTTTATATACTACCAATACTAAACCTCCCATAAATAATGCAACTATTCTTTCTCAGTATATTTGTATTCAATTTTTTATGGTATTTGGTAGCAGAAGCTTTTAGTTTATATCGTCAAACATTTAAATATTTCTCTTTATGATTGCCCATGTGGTAATCATGCTTAAAAAGTTCTTCTCCACCCCAAGATTCTGTATGTATTGCTCTGTATATTAGTAATTACATATGTACATATATATATTTATATATGTGTGCACAAATATATAATGTTTAATTTATCTGGAAATTCTTGATATTATTTTTTCCCAAATAGTCAACTGTTGCAACATCATTTCTTAAATTATCTATCTTTTTTGATGTTTTGAAATGCCATCTTCATCATGTTCTAAATTCTTATTATACTAGTATCCAATGAATCTTTAATCCATTTTCAGGGGCCTCATTGGAGAATGATTCATAAAAAGTGTTCTCCACTGTGTCATGCTGCATAGGATAGTGCTGTGTATAAACATTTTAGCCAAAGCTTCCTACCCTTTGAATGATGATTTTTAATCATATCCCGCAAATGCTTTACCTATAGAATACTAATATTATTTGGAATCCTTATATACCACTCAGGCACATTTTATTAAAATAGTTGAGATGATTCTTTCTCCATTACTCTAACCCCATGAGATTAAATGCTATTAAAAGTAATTCACATTAGCATCATTAAGAAGATAATCCTATTTGTCCTACATACAGTTTCTTTCTTTCTTTCTTTCTGAACAGTGCAACTTTTATCATATCATAATTTTTCAAAATTAAATTTAAAAAATTGTTTCTGATATGCTTGCTTACTACTTTTCCTTTTGTGAAAATGTGCAGGATAATCATGTCCATATTTCCATGAGTATCACACCAGTTTCCTGACTATATTATCAACATGCCAAGAACACATAATTAAAACCATACGGCAAAATCGCCACAAAATATACTGTAGTTATACAGTTTGGGGCTGGGGATGAGGGAAAGAAAATTTGATCAATGAGTTTCAAATTAACAGAAATGTCTTTATTTGCATCACAGATACAAGGGTAATGCTGGTAAAATTACAAAATGAGATTATCAGCTCTGAGCCCAGGCTTCTTTTCTCCCCGTTCTCCACACTCCAGACTTCCTGAAAATCTACTTCCACAACACACATCCTGTTTTCTCTACTTTTGTATCAACAGGAATAAGGCTTCTCCTACAAAAACCTACTCTTCTCTATGCCCTCCATGATGTCTCTGCATGGGACCTTGCTCCAACAGTTCATCTCTCCTCTTCTCTGCCCTCCCCTCTCCATAGGATCCCTGCATTTAGCCGATAATACTCAAGCCCTTCTTTCTTCCGGTTTATCACATATTGTTTCTGTCCTTCAGCCTTCAGAGAAAGTTGTCTATAGTCTGATTTCATTTTCTCACTGACTTTTTCTTCAGTTCACTAAAATCTTCTGTCTTTAGCACACCACTGAAACTGTTCTTAATAAAGATCTAATTACTAAATCCAATATATTATTTCCAGCCCTTGTCTTTTCTGTTCCCTCGTAATATTTAACACTGGTAACTCCATGCTTCCTAACATTTTCTCCAGCCTGCCTACACGGCTCTCATCCCTGATTCTTTGGCCTCACTCACTACACATCTGCTTCAGATGGTTCCTTTATTTGCACCTGCCTGTTATACAGTAATATCACTGAGCTTTTGTACCAGGCACTATTTTGTCCTACACACATCCCCAGGAGGTCCCATCTCTTCCATGATTTCAAGCAGCTATCCACTTAAGGATCACAAATCTTAATATTGAATCCAAATCTATCTATTCCTAAGCCTTAGGTCCACCCAAATGTCTCATTATTTCTAAACACAACCGCAAGAGAATAGATTACCTGCCCATTTGAGGCTACAAGAAGATGTAGCAAACTTTGCAGTTTTAACTTCATAAGGCACAGGATTTGAAATATATGCATATAATTCATGTCATTTAATTCATAAGCTAATGTATATATTGCTACAAATGGAAAAAATGCTGAAGAAGAGATTTTTTTTTTTTACTCTGCCTAACGTGATGCAATTACTTTGACTTAAGGGAAATAGAACACAAGAAACAAATGGTCAAGTGAAATAATACATAAAATTTAATAATTCAAAACAATTTTCTTTCAGATACATGAGGTAAGAACTCTCATTCACATATTTTTCCAATTGCTATTTTCATCTTTCTTAAATTGGTAGGGTCACCTACTCCATCCTTAATAGTAACACACTATGTCTTTAATGTAAGTATAAATGTTTGAATTAGTTAAAATGTCACCAAAAGACCAGATTCTGTCTTGTGGATAATAGGGCTTGAGATGATTTCATTATCTAAAAATAACAAAATACAGTAGAGTTTGCTGCAACAAAAATTGATATACAATGTTCTACAAATATATCGTACAGGAGTCTAAGATGTTGATCATGCCTTCCTGGTATAAATGAAGGCTCCGTGAGTAATTTCTAGGCAGCATTATTTAGGTCAAACAGAAAATGGTACTAGCAGGAAGCTGCTGGAAGCATTCAAGTTAAAGAAATGCAGATTTTGAATGTGGGCTTTATTCTCAGTGAATCAATTCAAAACATGCTTGCTTTGACTATATAATTTTTATGATTTTTCTACTAGAACCTCATTATACTATCTGCTGTCATATGCCAGCAAATTTTGATGGCTCTTCATTCAAAATATATACAGAGTGCAACTACTCCTCATCCCTTCCTCCACTACTACCTTAGAACAAGCCACAGGAATCTTTCTCTGATCTGGACTATTGCAATAGCTGATTTATTATTTCCCTATTGGCACCCTTGCCACCCTTTGAAGATATTCGCAGGTAGAGAATACTAGAAAATTCTTAGCTAGAGATACTCTAGCTGCTATATACATAGAGTATCTTCAGAAAACATAAAAAAAAATCATATTACTCTTCTTGAATCCTCAGAATAAAATCCAAAGACCTTATAACAGCATAAAAGGCTCTACACAGTCTGCTCCCCTCCCCACCTCACCCCTTGCCACGTCCAGGGCCTCACCCCCACCACTCTCTCCCTAGATCCCTGTAGTTCCTGCCTCATTGACTTCTTTGCTGTTCCTGTAGGGAAGACATGCTCTCCTAAGGGCCTTGACTTTACCTAGAATGTTCCTTCCCAGATAGAGCTAAAATCTCTATACATTCTACATGTTTCTGCAGACCAATGTTCAAGTCCCAGTACAACCCACCACAAGTTCTATGACTCTGCGATGGTTACTCTTCTTTCTTCCATCCCAGTCTCTTTTTTCTGTAGGAGTGGAAAAAATACTACATAGTCAGGCCGGCCAATGATCTTACAGTTCTCTTTACCCAATAATCACTATGCCCAAATTTCTGCTTAGACCCACTTCATTTCCTTCAGGCCTCTGTTTATATTGTTTCCGTATCAGAAATCTTCTCTGAGCATCTTATATAAAATAGCCCACGCACACCACCACCCAGCCTCCATCTCCTTCGCCCGGCTCTTTATTTATTCAGAGCCCTTGTCACCACCCACCATACTATATATTTATATATTAATTTGCTTATGGTCTGTTTTCCCTCACTAAAACATAAAGTTTCTTTTTGATGAAGAGTTTCATCCGTTTTGTTCGTTCCTGTACCCCAGCACCTAGAATTCTGCCAGGCAAATACTCAGAGCTCAGCAAATACATATTTGTTGAATAAATTAAAGAATGAATGAACATGCATTTCACTTCTGGTGAATCCATTCTGAAAATTAATCAGAGAGATTATTTTTGGAATATAACATGGATTTCAATATGACCCCCGTTTTGCCTGTATCACAAATTGTTTGGAAAGTAGTAGCCTTTACTTCAGCATGATTCACACTGTGTATGCTCACAAGATGAACTACGGATGTAGTAAAATAAACACCAATCTAGATAATTCTGGCCCTCAGAGAAATTACAGAGTGCTTCAGAAATATACATTTTAATCATCTACAATAATGAAATTATCTAACGACCTTCTGAAACCTCTACTCCATCTGTGTGTGTGTGAACAGTTCAAAGCATTAAATCCAAACTAAAGGATATCTGATCTGATTATAAAAGCCAAGCAAGTGTGTAGGATCTGCATTTATTTGGCACAAGGACTGAAATGATCATAGTTCCCATGCTAAGACCGGTTAAATTTCTTGTCAGCAAGTCAACTTATTGTTTTCCATAAGAAGCCCTTAGAGGTTACGTATCTTTAAGTAAGAGACTCATTTTAATGAACTATTTTCCATATTTAAAATGGACCTACCACACATGTTTGCAACAAAGAGCCAAATGAAATTTAATCATCTCCAAGACTATTTGCAAAGTTTTGTGTTGGGGATATGTTGGGGATAAATTTTTATATTAGAAATATATCCTTCTTTGAATTAGAAGATAAAACTCCTCCTCTGGAGATCATTTTCTTGGCTAAAGCAATATGAATTCCCCAGCTGCTTTCTCTAGCAGCAAATCTATAAAGCTCAAATTAAATAGTGTAAAAAGGGCCAACGTTATTTGATTGTTAAAATAGATAACTTCAAAAATAGATTTTCTGGAAAAATGCTAAAAATTCTTTAATATTGAGAACAGACACCTTGGAGATTAGCCACGTTTGTTAACTAATGCACATTAAATTTTTGCCACGTTATTTTTCTATTCCATGTAACTGTCCAAAATATTTATAATATATTGCAAGATTCTGAATGAGTAGCTTGGGGGTTGGGGGTTTTACAATAGGCTTAGTCAGTAAAGAGAATATAGGAAAGAAAAATGATTCTCATATTCATGTAAAACAGAGCAGATGACTAATAGTTGCAGCTCTATGTATGTTAATATATACAATACGTTTCTGAGTGCTATGTCTTTGTATAAAGTTGGATTTTACAATGTGAATCCATTGTCAAACAAATCACTTTCATACTGAAGATTGTGTAGAGAAAATAAATCAAGTCCAAATCGAATAAAACTTTATTCCATTCTTTCCCTCCAGGAATATCAGAATTCATTTAACTATCCATTTGTCCTAATAAAATCTTCTGTTGTACACATAATGCAGGTGAACAGAGCAGCATTCCCAATTTGATCTGCCCTCACAAACTAGAACAAACTAGACTGGTGGGGCAGAAAGTACTGCAGATCAAGTTACAGCGCTGGTTCTTGTGCTCTCGCTTAAATCTGTTTCCTCGTGTGCACCCAAAGCAAGTAAACCAGACATCTTCTAGGGTCTCTTCCATCTTTAAGTTGGTATGTCTACCTCCTTAAAAGAAATATTTCTAAAAGGGTTGGGGAGAGAGAGTTTGTTTTTTCGACAATGAAGGCGGCGATCACATTTTTCTTAAAAAAACAAAAGAGAATTTTAGATGCTGTTGCACAGCCCCTGCTTCCAGAACTTCTGTCAAATTTTTCTTTATGAAATCTGATCATGCCAGGGCACCTGGGTGGCTCAGTTGGTTAAGCGTCTGCCATCGGCTCGGGTCATGATCCCGGGGTCCTGGGATGGAGCCCCCCAGTAGGTTCCCTGCTCAGCGGGAAGCCTGCTTCTCTGCTTCTCCCTCTCCCTCTGCCCCTCCCCTGCTCAGGCTCTCTCTCATTCTCAAACAAATAAATAAAATCTTTTTTTAAAAAAAAGAAATCTGATCATGCCATGTCTCTGGTTAAGAGCTCTTGCTTCTCCACTTGCTCAGTGGCTGATTTGGACATCTTTAGACAAAGATCCATGTAATTTGGTTCCTTGAACCACTGCTGTCCTGTTTCCGGCTGTCCTTATACATCCCGAAAGACAATATCCTGAAAAGGTCTGTAAGTCTGCACGTCCTGTTCCCCTACCTTCAGTGTCCTTATTCCTCTCTTCTGTTGTCAGATTCCTGTGGGGTGCCCTCCACTGAGAACGCACAGCTAGCTATTTATTTCTATTTCTATCACAGCCTTTACTACATTGTATTGTAACTTCTCTATTAAAGTCTCCCTTATTCACTAAACCATTTCTTTTTTGGAGAAAAAGATCATGTCTTACTTATCTTTGTGTTGCCAGTTTCTAGCACCATGCTTGGCACATACTAAGTGTTCCATATATATTTGCTTTGTGTGAAACTGTAGATAGGTTTAGGCAAAAAAAAACCCAGTAACTGTTATGAGCTAGCTCCAGCACCGGTTGCTGCCTGATGTTACTATAGTGACTTTAAAAGTTACAAAAACATGCCCAGCATGCATAATATTCTTCCTCATAACAAGTATAAGGGTCAAAAGATATTCCTTGGGTAGGTTTATCAGTCAGAGAAAAATCAGCACATCCTCCCTTGTGCATTTTTAAAAATAGAGTAGGTATAGATGGCAATTCATTCATAAACACTTCTGTTTGTTCTCAATGAATGAAATGACTCTATAGGGGATGCTTAGTAATGAGAAATATGGGGTTTTAGAGGTCAATTCCCCCCCCAAAAAATCTGCTTCATGACATCCTTTGTCACTTGCAAGTTTCTTTGAGCTTCACAATTTGTCTGCTGTTGATGAGGTAAAAATGTTCCAGGAGAGCATCTCTCCCAGAGCTGATGAACTCAACTCAAGTAAGGACTGACCTGTGACTAGAGAAAAGTGACTGTAAATCTGTGTGTTGAAATTTATTGACACAAAGTGTTACTTGTAGTAGTAGAAACAGAATTTTTAATCTATTTTAAGAAAAAATTCTCTCATTAGCAAAAACTCTTGCCCTGAAATAGCTCTGAAAAATCAAAATGGACTCATAGAGAGCCCAGAAATAAATCCATACACCTACAGTCAACTAATCTTCAACGAGGATGCCACGAACACAAAATGGAGAAAGGATAGTCCCTTCAATAAGTGGTGCTGGGAACACTGGTTAGCCACATGCAGAAGAATAAAATTGAACCCTATCTCACACCATATCCAAAAATTATTGCAAAACTTAACTTAAACATAAAACCTAAAACTGTAAATCTACTAGAAGTAAACATAGGCAGAAATCTTTCTTTTTTTTTTAGTTGGTATTTTTTTTATTATGTTATGTTAATCACCATACATTACATCATTTGTTTTTGATGTAGTGTTCCATGATTCATTATTTGCGTATAACACCCAGAGCTCCATGCAGAACGTGCCCTCTTTAATACCCATCACCAGGCTAACCCATCCCCACACCCCCTCCCCTCTAGAACCCTCAGTTTGTTTTTCAGAGTCCATCGTCTCTCATGGTTCATCTCCCCCTCCAATTTCCCCCCTTCATTCTTCCCCTCCTGCTATCTTCTTCTTCTTCTTCTTCTTCTTCTTCTTCAACATATAATGTATTATTTGTTTCAGAGTACAGATCTGTGATTCAACAGTCTTGCACAATTCACAGCACTCACCATAGCACATACCCTCCCGAGTGTCTATCACCCAGCCACCCCGTCCCTCCCACCCCCCACCACTCCAGCAACCTTCAGTCTGTTTCCTGAGATTAAGAATTCCTCATATCAGTGAGGACATATGATACATGTCTTTCTCTGATTGACTTACTTCGCTCAGCATAACACTCTCCAGTTCTACCCATGTCATTGTAAATGGCAAGATTTTATTCCTTTTGATGGCTGCATAATATTCCATTGTGTATATATATAGATATATATATATATATCTATATATATATCTCACATCTTCTTTATCCATTTATCTGTCGATGGACATCTTGGCTCTTTCCACAGTTTGGCCATTGTGGACACTGCTGCTATAAACATCGGGGTGCACATACCCCTTCAGATCCCTACATTTGTATATTTGGGGTAAATACCCAGTAGTGCAATTGCTGGATCGTATGGTAGCTCTATTTTCAACTTTTTGAAGAACCACCAAACTGTTTTCCAGACTGGCTGCACCAGCTTGCATTCCCACCAACAGTGTAGAAGCGTTCCCCTTTCTCCGCATCCCCACCAACATCTGTCGTTTCCTGACTTGTTAATTTTAACCATTCTGACTGGTGTGAGGTGATATCTCATTGAGCTTTTGATTTGGATTTCCCTGATGCCAATCGATGCTGAGCACTTTTTCATGCATCTGTTGGCCATTTGGATGTCTTCTTTGGAAAAATGTCTGTTCATGTCTTCTGCCCATTTCTGGATTGGATCATTTGTTCTTTAGGTGTTGAGTTTGATAAGTTCTTTATAAATTTTGGATACTAGCCCTTTATCTGATATGTCATTTGCAAATATCTTCTCCCATTCTGTCGGTCGTCTTTTGGTTTTGTGGACTGTTTCTTTTGCTGTGCAAAAGCTTTTTATCTTGATGAGGTCCCAAGAGTTCATTTTTGCCCCTGCTTCCCTTGCCTTTGGCGATGTTTCTAGGCAGAAAGCTCTCTTGATAGTAGTTGAGGCAATGATTTTTTGGATAGGACACCAAAAGCACAGGCAACAAAAGCAAAAGTAGAAACTACAAACTAAAAATCTTCTATGGCTCTCATCCTTAGCTTTGTCTTCTTAGAAACCTCTATGCCAGGAGAGCCAAGTAAAGGAAGAGGAAAGCTGAAGCAGAGGTCCAAGTAAACCACTAGCTTGTGCACCCACATAAGCCCCAGGAGCAGCGATATAGAAAGCTGGAGGTCCAGGACACAGGTAGAAATTGTTGGACTGCATGCTATGCTACTCTCTAGAATTTGTCTCAGTGCATCTTGAACATCTATTACCAAATGATCTTCATAACCACCTCTGAGAGACTCACCTTGCTCATACCAAAACATCCTTTATGGTCTTTGCCCTTGACCTGTGATGTTCTGGGTTAGTTCTGTTGTCAGTTGTGGCTAAATGTAACATGTGTATGATAAATCATCTTTTCTGCTGTCCTAGCTGAAGAAAAAAATCAATCAACCAACCAACCAATCAATAAAAAGTTTCTTCACATCAAAGCAAACAATCAATAGAGTGAGAAGGCAACCTATGGACACATACAACTCATTAACAAAAACTCAAATAACTCAATTAAAAAAATGGGCAAAGGGTCTGAATGGACATTTCTCAAAAAAAGACATACAAATGGCCCACAGATGCATGACAAGGTGCTCAACATTACTAATGTCAAGGTAATACAAATCAAAACTACAGTGAGCTATCACTTGATAGGTGTTAGAATGGTTATTATTAGAAAGACAAAAGATAACAAGCCTTGGCAAGGATGAGGAGAAAAGCTGACCCTTGTATGCTGTTGGTGGGAATGTAAATTGGAATGGCCATTATAGAAAATGGTATGGAAGTTCCCCTAAAATTTAAATAGTAGTATTTATTTATGATCTAACAATCCTGCCCAGGTGAAATATCTGCACTTCCATGCTCATTTCAACATTATTAACAATAGCAAAGGTATGAAAACAATCTAAATGTCTGTCAGTGCATGAATAGATAAAGAAAATGTAGTATATACATACAATAGAATATTATTCCTCTTTTAAAAGGAGAAATCCTACCATTTGCAACAACATGGATGAACCTAGGGGATATTATGCTAAGTGAAATAAGCCAAATGCATATACTGCATGAGCTCACTTATATGTGGAATCTCAAACAGCAATATCATGGAAGTAGAGAGTAGAATGGTGGTTACCAGGGGTCAGGGGAAGGGGGAAATGGAAAGTGTTGGTCAAGGGATACCAGGTTTTAGTTATGTAAGATGAATAAATTCTGGAGACCAAATGCACAACAATGTAACTATAGCTAACAATGCTTTATTGTACTCTTGAAATTTGCTA
Organism: Eumetopias jubatus; assembly: GCF_037043125.1. NCBI lineage: Eukaryota > Metazoa > Chordata > Mammalia > Carnivora > Otariidae > Eumetopias > Eumetopias jubatus. Next base: position 72,378,438 of record NW_028274820.1, on the reverse strand, counting down.
GGAAGGTAGATCTTAAGTGTTCTCACCATTAAAAAAGAAAGAAAATGGTAACTACCTGAATTATGGATGTGTTAATTATCTTCTTTTAAGGGGTGGGGGAGAGGTAGAGGGAAAGGAAGAGAGAGAATCTTAAGCAGACTCCCCACTGAGTGGGGAGCCCAATGTGGGGCTGATCTAACAACCTTGAGATCATGACCTGAGCTGAAATCAAGAGTCAGGCGCTTAACCGACTGAGCCACCCAGGCACCCCTGGATGTGTTAATTATCTTGATTGTGGTGATAATTTTACAGTGTATATGGACATCAAATAATCAAATTATATACCTTAGATATATGCAATTTTAATTGTCAAATATATCTCAATAAAAAATCAAAATAGATTCTTGATCAAGGCTTCTTGGTCACTTCCTATACAAAGACAGAAGAATTATGTACATTATAATAGGCAGTCTTTTAACAATCTTTTCAATATGATTCAGTTCAACCTATCAAAAATAAAAACTAGCAAATATTTTCTTATAAAAAGCTCCTATATGAACTACATTTGTTATAATTTCCACCTAATAACGTACATTTATCAAGCACATACCATGTACCAGGACTAAATTGCTTATCATGTAATAATTCAATTAATCATCATAATAATACTCTGGGTGTGGATTATTACTTCCATTTTTCTTTTGAAAACTGAGGCACAGGGAGACTATGTAAGTTTTCACATTACTTGACTAGTTAGGGTCAAAACTGCATTACAAACCCAGACAATCTGACCCCTGAATCAGCACATGTAATTACCCTGCCCCATTCTTTAACACTGAACTATGCTGTCTTCTATACAAGAACAATTTTTAAAAACAAAAATTTCAATTGGTGATTTTTTTCTGATAATAAAAATGAATCTTGTTTTTTGTAGGGTATTTTTGCAATCAAAAAATCCTATCTTAAAATAAAACATACAGATCCCAAGGAGGTTGAAACAGTACAAATTGTATTATGGCAATAGAATTAACTGTGGAACTTGAGGACCCACAGAAAAAGAGTAGACCTCATTTTCAATTTATGAGTTGTGCTCCATTCTGTAGATGAGACTCATTTTGATCAGAAAGCAGCCACTACCTCAGGACCATCTGATATTTTATGCACAGGCCCAGCTCCACCACCAAAAAATAGGGCAGCAATGGCCAGAAACACCTCTTTATAGTTACTGTTCTCTGTTATGATTCACAAGATAGTAAATGCTTGACATAATGGAAGACATTTTTGTGCAAGCAAGGCATGTAATGACTTTTTCTGGTAGGTTTCTCAATTGCTTCATTTTAAGAAAAACATGGAAGAAATTAGAGTAGCCTCAGGAATGCTCAAAGCTTTTCCTGTATTTTTGGAAAAGATGCATTTTTGATTTTACATAATATATCTTGGATAGAATGAATATAAAAATTGCTAGTGCCATGACTGAGGAAAAAAATATTAGAATTGTTCTAATTACATTTTTCTCTTGTCATTCTGATATATTGAATATCAAAATCACAAAGGAATTCCTAAACTTCTCCTATGAGTTCTTTTTTTTTAAGACTTTATTTATTTGACAGAGAGAGGGAGCACAAACAGGGAATGAGGCAAAGGGAGAGAGAGAAGCAGGCTCCCCACTGAGCAAGGAGCCCGGTAAGGGACTCGATCCCAGGACCCTGGGATCATGACCTGAGCCGAAGGCAGACGCTTAACCGACTGAGCCACCCAGGTGCTCCCCCATGAGTTCTTAATATATTGGCCTTACATGAAATATGAATCCACCGTAGAATGCTTAGAAGCCTTCCATAAAGTACTAGAAAATTAAAAGAGCAAAGGTATAAAATTCTAAAATATTTCACATTCACCACATGATTCACATCATAATATCATCTCTGTGTTCATAGTGACTTCAACAACTTAAGTAAATATCTCGTGAAAAAAATATAGAAGATGTATGTGCGTATTATATGTGTTTCAAAATACAAAAAAGAAAAATATATGCTTGTATATTCATCCATCTAACATTATAATGTTGAAGGCAATAACAGCCAGTCTATTAACATCTAGCAAGCTGTAGTTGCAAAATAAATATTATACACAGAGTAGATTTTTCAAAGTGACACGGTCATTATTCTTTATTATAAAGGTTAAAATGAGACAACAGAAATTGTCATGTGTGATATTTTCAATAATCTGAAATAGATTAGAGTTGATTGAATACATCTAAATGGCGTAAGTAAAGCATCTCTCTTTATACACTAAATTAGATGAAATATACATCTAAATCTATTTAATGCATCCTGTACTCAAAATGAAATAATGGACATGCAGTGATAAATCATTTAAGTATTTCTGGACCTTATTTTTTTAAAAACCAAAGTTCAAATAATCCCTTTGATCGGAATCAAAGTAGACTAAAAATCAAGTGTGATGGATTTCAGCCATTAGTCATGATTAGAGCTATTAGAATACTTAACAGGGGAAATTATTCACATATCAAGAAAATAATCCCATATAATTTTTGTTGTTATCCCTTGAGTTATCTAAAATCAACACAGTGAGTTTCATTGATTATGTTATTTTATCAAAATAATTAATTGCAGAATGGGTCTTATCTTCAGAGAGGCTGCCACTTAACTTTCTTTATCAATCTTACTACAGGCATGATGGAGAATTTAATTCTAGATATATCCAAAAATAGTTGTATAGAAATAAGTATTTTTGTAAATTTCCACCTCCTTCTTTGTATGTTTTATAAACTGGTGCCAAAATATCACAGAATGTATATCATTTCTGAGCCTTTCCTGCTTATTTTTTCTGAAGTTCATGTAAAAGAAATTCTTAATCTTTCAAGAATCATGAACCTATTTAGAATCTGATGATAGTTATGATATTTTCCTTTCTAAAAAATGTACATATTCAGTTTGTATCTGATTTCAGGGCATCGATGGATCCCAGGTTAAAAACTTGTGTTCTGTAACAAATACTTGATTTTTTCAGTTGGGCTGTATGAAATGCATTGGACTTCTCAAAAGAAAAATGGATCAGTGAACTTACTGAATGGGATCTCAGGAGATTTTGGAGGGTGATTATTGGAAGTTGTATTTATCTATCTATTGAGCAACAGATCCCATTTCCCTAGATGAATGCTTTTATTAGTGATAGAAGGGCCTCTATTGGCTTATTTATCTTTGGCAAGATAATCTCCTCTAGGCCTCATCATTGCCAATTCAAATGGCTCAGTATTGCCAATACAAGTAAAATAGTTCTCCCCCACATGCATCCATTTATTAATTTGATATTTATTGAGTACATGTTATATGTTAAGATCTCACCCAGAACACTGGCCTTAAGAATAAAAACACAGGGTCACCTTGGTAGCTCAGTCAGTAAGCACCTGCCTTTAGCTCAGGTCATGATTCTGGCGTCCTGGGATCAAGCCCCACATCGGGGTCCCTGCCTAGCAGGGAGCCTACTTCTTCTCCCTCTGTCCCTCCCCCTAGCTCCTGCTCTCCCTCTCTCTCTCTGTCTCTCTCAAATAAATGAATAATATCTTTAAAAAAAAAAGAATACAGACACAAACAAGAAATACAGGCTTCCCATGTTCGTGAAGCTTGCCTTCTAGTGGAAAGGAAAAGAGAAAATAAGTGAGTAACAAATAACCAAGGTAATTTCAAATAGTGGTATGTGCCATGAAGATGTAAAAGAAGGCCATGTGATGAGTCACTGAAGTCAGGGAAGAGACTCTCTGGAATGTGGTATTGATTGAAATCTCAAAAGATGAGGAAGAGCCAGCTGTGGAAAGATTTGGCAGAGGGTATCTAGCAGAGGGAACATCAAGTAAAAGGCCCTGAGGGGAGATACATGCTTGGCTTCTTCACAGAACATACAGTAAGATAAGCTCAGCTGGAGTACACTATGGGTAGGATGAAGTCAGATATTTAGGTAGGGTACAATAGTGTAGGACCTTGCATATCATTAAAAGGAGTTTGGATTTTATTTGAAATGTGATGAGAAGCCATTAGAGAGTTTTAGGCTGGACAGTGGGCAGTACAACGAGATTTATATTTTTAAAAGTTTATTTTGTCTACTGTGACCTTGGACCTAATAGTAGACACAATAGAAAATGTAGCAACTTCCATTCAAGGCAGATATACAGAAATTTCTACCACTGACACCCAACAAAGCAATTTATAGTCTGCAAGTAAGAAGTATCTTATGATTAACAACATCATTTTTTTAAAGATTGTTTTGAAGATTTTTAAAAAGATTATAAAATTAGGGGCACCTGGGTGGCTCAGTCAGTTAAACATCTGCCTTCAGCTCAGGTCCATGATCCCTGAGTCCCAGGATCGAGCCCCAAGTCGAGCCCCACGGCAGGCTCCCTGCTCAGTGGGGAGTCTGCTCCCTCTGCCCCTGCTTATGCTCTCTCTATATATATAATAAATAAAATCTTTTTTAAAAATTATGCAATTAATGTGTTATACTGTGAGACTTCAAAAATCTCTGGTTCTGCCTATATCTTATTGGGAGCGCTAACCTTCTATTTGTTCAATAAATAATTATTGAATAATTCTATATGCCAGATATTGTTCTATCCTTGTGCTTTTCAAAACTGTCTGGTGAAGGACCAGTTTTTTGCTTTTCTTTCTCAATTCATTGTTGACTAATATTTTTACATAATATAATAAAAATACGTTATTAGACAAATGAATTTAAAAGATATAAAATCCAAGTTTATTGTTATTAGATTCAACAAACATAAAATCTACATTTCAGTAGATATAATCAGATAGAAACATAACCAAAAGGGAAAACAGAATTACAAAGAATTGCAAAACTAAACATGTTTGAAGTATATACACAGGCAATTAGTATAGAGAATTATTAATACACTTGTTATTGTCATTTCACAACAATAACTAAAGAGTATGCAAGGAAATAATGATGTTCCATGTGAAATGCCTCTTCACACACTTTGAACAAACTCTAGCATATCAATATTTAACAATTTTAACTCAATAAATGAGCTTACTTCTTGCTTGTTAAATGATTTAATCAAAGTTGGATTTATTTCTAAATGGTTTCTGTTTTGCTTTAATAACACGCAAAAGCAGAGAACGAGTCTCACAGAAAAATATTGATGGGAGCAAGAGATTTTTAAGGCAATTTTGGCAAGCTCAGGGTATTTATTTTATTTTTAACTTTTATACAAAATGAGACAATTGATGTATTTTCAAAATTCATCTTCAATCCTTCACCATAGCCAGATCTAACAAGTTATCCTCTAAAAGAACACTTAAAGCCCAAACTGACCTATTCTCTGTTCAGCAAGTACAGCCCTGTTCTGTAAGTCTATTGATAGTGAACTTGTACATCGCAGCAACGCCAAATTGCTATAAAAGCTCCTAAACCCTCACTTCAATTTTGGCACTTTTCTCATCACAGAACAGTTACACACAATTCTTAGACCCACACCAATTTGTGAACCATAGTTTGGGGAGCACTACTCTAGAGTACCCTTTCTATGAACAAAATAAAGCTGTATGTTTTCAAAATCATGAAAGTCACAGTAGAGGGTTGTTTTCTACTCATCTTTGTTATAGATAGCAAATATTAGAAATAGCAGCAGTAAAACTCAGTGTTAACCTGGAGGGATTGCTCTCCAGATGAAAAAAGATTTGGAGTAATTTATGTCTCTGACTACCTGGCACTATTTCTGATGTCTGAAATTTGTTCTAATACAGTTTCCTGCAATGATCATCTATTTGAAGTACTCAGTTCATTTTCTGACCTTACTCCTCTTAAAAAGAAAAAATGTATATATATTTATACATATATATATTATTTATTTATATTTAATATATATAAATTTAGCATGTAACAAAATCTATTGGGACTTTTTAAAACTTCATTTAAAACAATCTTATAATTTCAGCTTTTATTAGGTCAAATGACTACTTCTAGAAATGGGATTATAAATGAAATTATAATCAGGGGTAGGCTGGAGCTGGCTCATACTGGTTCAAGAAAATGAATAATGTGCATCTTTTTCCACTCAGCATTAGGTGATGTCAGGCTGGTAGTTGGTATCAGCCTAGATCAAAGTATTTACACCATGGAAATCAGCAAACACTACTACTCAAGGTTCTTTTTTCCCCCAGAGAGCTGGTTATTGAACATTTACTAGTACATCACCAGTTGTAATTAATGTTAATTTCAAATTCCTTTAGAGTAAGAAGAATTGACAAAATGGCATTATAAAATTTGAAATATTTCAGGTACTATTTTCAAGATGGTCTCATTTATGTTCTTTTAGCACCAAACTAAGAACAACAACAAAAAAGTTTTCCTGTACTATATGAGATAATCTATTTTTCACTATAAATTTATATCATTGGTTCTGTTTGTCGATACAAGCATACATGTACCAAATCACAAGGAGGGGTAGCAATGGGTATACAAGAAGAATAATAGTATGTGTGTTTATATGTATAATATTGTTTTCAAATACGATTTAATAATTATCTTAATATTGGCCAGGATATACAAGCAAAACTCCAGTAATTTCTCTCAGACAACAGCAAAAACTAGAACTGGTGAAAAGCTTTTGGAAACAATAATGGAAGTAAAAGCCACTGTACCAGTTGGAAGTTGTATTATTGAAAATAATATTATTATTATTTCCAATACTTGTATTAGAAATAGAGCTCGGGGCACCTGGGTGGCTCAGTCATTGGGCGTCTGCCTTTGGCTCGGATCATGATCCCAGGATCCTGGGATCGAGCCCCGCATCGGGCTCCCTGCTCTGCGGGAAGCCTGCTTCTCCCTCTCCCACTCCCCCTGCTTGTGTTCCCTCTCTCCCTGTGTCTCTCTGTCAAATAAATAAATAAAATCTTTAAAAAAAAAAGAAATAGATTTCATTGTTTGCATCAATAAACAAATAGCAGACTACACTGAACAACTTAAATCTATTACTGAAAAATTATACTCTTTTGGGAAATTATATTTTTAAAAACAAATCATTTTTTAAAAGAAAAGGGAAGAGGATAGATAAGAGGGTAAATGTTTGTTGAATCAGTAAATAATGGCTACCAAATGAACATTTAAAAAATGAGCAAGTTGCCTCGTTGGTTGGAGTGTGGTTCTAAAGAAGTTAAGGGCATGTTAGGTCACTCTAATCTGTGATCCTACACTGAACACTTAGTCTGGCCGTTAGTCTTGAAAACACAAACCTTAAAGCCACAATAGAAAGCCACTAAATTCAATGACTCACCTTTAAAGACATCCTAATTCAATATATGTGAACCTTGGGAGCAGTGGGACAGTAACCCCAACTTTTGATACCAGGGGTTTCATAACTCATTAACATCTATCTCATTTATACTCCTTTTTTTCTCCTAATCAAGCAAAGTACAGGGAAAACCAAATTGGAAATAAGAGTAATATTAAACTTCAGGATAAACTGATCCTCAAATGTTGCAAAAGATGTTTATAACAAAAACTTTTAACACATCAGCCTCATCCCCACCTTGCAACGTCATCTGTGCAAAATAAATTTTCTTAAGAATTGCTATATTTTGGGGCACCTGGGTGGCTCAGTCGTTAAGCGTCTGCCTTTGGCTCAAGCCATGATCCCAGGGTCCTGGGATGGAGCCCCGCATCGGGCTCCCTGCTCTGCGGGAGGCCTGCTTCTCCCTCTCCCTCTGCCCCTGCTTGTGTTCCCTTTCTCGTGTGTCTCTGTCAAATAAATAAATAAAATCTTTTTTAAAAAAAGAATTGCTATATTTTTCCCTTAGATTGTTCTCCTTTTTACTGTATTTGAATCTGAGCTAATTTTCACAGCATAACAAAAATAAGATCTTATGGAGAGATAAATACTACTGTAAAATAATGAAATAGAGAATTAGGGAGATATCCTTATCATAATACATCTACCCTTGCCATTTTGTAAGGATTTTCTTATATTAAAAGACATCTTTTTATAATGAGGAATTAAAAGTTCTCTGCTTTTTAAACTATATGAAGGGATAATCCTCTATTCTGTTCCTTGCTTTCTTTTCTTGTTAAGAGAGGAAAAAGAGGGGGGCAGAGCAAGATGGCGGAGGAGTAGGAGATCTGGATTTTGTCTGGTCTCAGGAATTCAGCTGGATAGGGATCAAACCATTCTGAACACCTATGAACTCAACAGGAGATCGAAGAGGAGAGTAGCAACAACTCTCTGAACAGAGAAGCGACCACTTACTGGAAGGTAGGACGTGCAGAGAAGTGAATCCGAGGCGATATTCGGGAGGATAGACAGCGGGGGAGGGGGCCTCCGTCGGCCGCTTTTGGCAAGTGATAGAGCCGCGGAGCACAAAATCGGAACTTTTAGAAGTCGGCTCCGCGGAGGGACGTCGCTCCAATGGCTAAGTGGGGGGTGGAAGCCTCGCGGGACACTGTGGTCTCAGGACCCTTGGGGTCACAGAAAGACCGGGGGTGCCTGAGTGTGGCAGAGCTCCCGGGTATCAGAGTGTGGAAGCCAGCTGCAGAGACGGAGCCAAGGCGTGGGCTCTCAGCTCGGGGTTGCCATAAACTATGATCGGTGACACAGTCGGGCCACTGCTCCTCCAGCAGGGACCCAACAAGCGGGAGATCTGGGGAGACCCCCCCTCCCCCGGGAGGAGCGGCGCAGGAGCGCACCACAGGGATCTGCTGGGTTTGGAAACTCCACACTGAGTCGGGTGCCAGAGATAGGAACACTCAGTCATGGAGTGAGCATGGAGTGCGGCTGGAAACCGGGCAGACGGGAGTGATTGACTGCTTTTCTCTGGGGGCGCACTGAGGAGTGGGGCCCCGAGTTCTCGGTGCCTCAGGGGCAGAGATTGGGAGGCCGCCATTTTCACTCTCGTCCTCCAAAGCTGTATGGAAAGCTTGCAGGGAAAAAAAGCTCCCAAGAGCAAACCCAAGCAGATTACTTAGCTCGGACCGGGCAAGGGGAGGGCAATTCCGCCTCTGGCAAAGACATTTGGGAACCACGGCAACAGGCCCCTCCCGGAGAAGATCAGCACGAACAGCCAGCCAAGACCAACTTTACCGATCAAGGAGAACAGCAGAATTCCAGCGCTAGGGGAATACTGCACATAGAATTCATGGCTTTTTGACCATGATTCATTAGTATTTCAAAGTTATTTTTTTGACTGTCTTTTTTTTTTTGAATTTTTCTTTTTCCTTTTTTCAAGCAACATCTTATCAATCCCTTTTTTTAAAAAAAATTATTTTTCATTTTTAGAGTCATATTCAATCCCTTCATAGTAGTTACCCTTATTTTTGGCATACATATATAAGTTGTTCTCTCTTTAAAATTTTGAGATACAGTTTCTTCTAACAGATCAAAATATACCCTAAATCTCTAGTGTATGGCTTTGTTCTAGTCTCCTGCCTGACCACATTCTCTCCCCCTTTTTCTTTCCTTTCTTTCTTTTTTTAAAAATCCTCTTCTTTTTTCAAACAACTTGTTATCAATTCCTTTTATAAAATTTTTTATAATTTTCATCTTTACAATCATATTCCATCCCTTCATTGTATCAACCCTTACTTTGTACATATATAAGTCTTTCTTTTGTTAAAATTTTGGGAGGCACTTTCTTCTAACAGACCAAAATACACCCAAAATCCAGTGTGTGGCACTGATCTATGCACCAGCCTGATCATATTTGATCATATTCTGTTTTTTTTTTGTTTTGTTATGTTTTTGTTTTTATCTTTTTCTTTTCTTTTTTTTTCTCTTTCTTTCTCTTTCTTTCCCTTTCTTTTCCCCTGGTTTCAGGTCTTTTCTGATTTGTTTAGAGTATATTTTCTGGGGACGTTTTTACCCTGTTAGCATTTTGTTATCTCATTCATCTATTCTCCTCTGGACAAAATGACAAGATGGAAAAAATCACCTCAACAAAAAGAACAAGAGGTAGTACCGTCTGCCAGGGACCTACTCAATATAGACATTAGTACAATGTCGGACCTAGAGTTCAGAATCATGACTTTAAAGATACTAGCTGGGCTTGAAAAAAGCATGGAAGTTATTAGAGAAACACTTTCTGGAGAAATAAAAGAACTAAAATCTAACCAAGTCGAAATCAAAAAGGCTATTAATGAGGTTCAATCAAAAATGGGGGCACTAACTGCTAGGATAAATGAGGCAGAAGAGAGAATCAGCGATATAGAAGACCAAATGATAGAAAATAAAGAAGCTGAGAAAAAGAGAGATAGACAACTACTGGATCACGAGGGCAGAATTCAAGAGATAAGCAATACCATAAGATGAAACAACATTAGAATAATTGGGATCCCAGAAGAAGAAGAAAGGGGGGGGGCAGAAGGTATATTGGAGCAAGTTATAAGAGAGAACTTCCCTAATGTGGGGAAGGAAATAGGCATCAAAATCCAGGAGGCACAGAGAATCCCTCTCAAAATCAATAAAAATAGGTCAACACCCCGACACCTAACAGTAAAACTTACGAGTCTCAGAGACAGAGAGAAAGTCCTGAAAGTAGCTCGGGAGAAGAGATATGTAACCTATAATGGTAGAAACATTAGATTGGCAACAGACCTATCCACAGAGACCTGGTAGGCCAGAAATGACTGGCATGATATCTTCAGAGCACTAAACGAGAAAAATATGCAGCCAAGAATACTATATCCAGCTAGGCTCTCATTGAAAATAGAAGGAGAGATAAAAATCTTACAGGACAAACAAAAATTAAAGGAATTTGCAAACACGAAACCAGCCCTACAAGAAATATTAAAAGGGGTCTTCTAAGCAAAGAGAGAGCCTAAAAGCAGCATAGACCAGAAAGGAACACAGACAATATACAATAACAGTCACCTTACAGGCAATACAATGGCACTAAATTCATATCTTTCAATAGTTACCCTGAATGTAAATGGGCTCAATGCCCCAATCAAAAGACACAGGCTCTCAGATTGGATTAAAAAACAAGACCCATCGATATGCTGTCTGCAAGAGACTCATTTTACACCCAAAGACACCCCCAGATTGAAAGTGAGGGGGTAGAAAACCATTTACCATGCTAATGGACACCAAAAGAAAGCTGGGGTGGCAATCCTTATATCAGACAAATTAGATTTTAAACCAAAGACTGTAATAAGAAATGAGAAAGGACACTATATCCTACTTAAAGGGTCTATCCAACAAGATCTAACAATTGTAAATATCTATGCCCCTCACATGGGAGCAGCCAATTATATAAGGCAATTAATAACAAAGGCAAAGAAACCCATTGACAACGATACAATAATAGTGGGGGACTTTAAAACCCCCTGGACTGAAACGGACAGATCATTTAAGCAAAAGATCAACAAGGAAATAAAGACTTTAAATGATACACTGGACTAAATGGACTTCACAGACATATTCAGAACATTCCATCCCAAAGCAACGGAATACACATTCTTCTCTAGTGCCCATGGAACATTCTCCAGAATAGATCACATCCTAGGTCACAAATCAGGTCTCAACTGGTACCAAAAGATTGGGATTATTCCCTCCATATTTTTAGACCACAGTGCTTTGAAACTAGAGCTGAATCACAAGAGGAAAGTCGGAAAGAACTCAAATACATGGAGGCTGAAGAGCATCCTACTGAGGAATGAATGGGTCAACCAGGAAATTAAACAAGAATTAAAAAAATTCATGGAAACCAATGAAAATGAAAACACAACTGTTCAAAATCTTTGGGATGCAGCAAAGGCAGTCCTAAGAGGAAAGTATATAGCAATACAAGCCTTTCCCAAGAAACAAGAAAGGTCTCAAATATACAACCTAACCCTACAACTAAAGGAGCTACAGAAAAAACAGCAAATGAAGCCTAAACCCAGCACGAGAAGAGAAATAAATAATAAAGATCAGAGCAGAAATCAATGAAATAGAAACCAAAGGAACAGTAGAACAGATCAACAAAACTAGGAGCTGGTTCCTTGAAAGAATTAACAAGATTGATAAACCCCTGGCCAGACTTATCAAAAAGAAAAGAGAAATGACCCAAATCAACAAATTCATGAATGTAAGAGGAGAGATCACAACCAACACCAAAGAACTACAAACAATTATAAGAACATATTATGAGCAACTCTATGCCAGCAAATTAGATAATCTGGAAGAAATGATGCATTCCTAGAGATGTATCAACTACCAAAACTGAACCAGGAAGAAATAGAAAACCTGAACAGACCTGTAACCACTGAGGAAATTAAAGCAGTCATCAAAAATCTCCCAACAAACAAAAACCCAGGCCAGATGGCTTCCCAGGGGAATTCTACCAAACATTTAAAGAAGAATTAATACCTATTCTTCTGAAACTGTTCCAAAAAATAGAAACGGAAGGAAAACTTCCAAACTCGTTTTATGAGGCCACCATTACCTTGATCCCCAAACCAGACAAAGACCCCATCAAAAAGGAGAATTACAGACCAATATCCTTGATGAACATGGATGCAAAATTTCTCACCAAAATACTAGCCAATAGGATCCAACAGTACATTAAAATGATTATTCACCACGACCAAGTGGGATTTATCCCTGGGCTGCAAGGTTGGTTCAACATCCGCAAATCAAACAACGTGAGACAATACATTAACAAAAGAAAGAACAAGAATCATATGATCCTCTCAATAGATGCAGAAAAGGCATTTGACAAAGTACAGCATCCTTTCTTGATCAAAACTCTTCAGAGTATAGGGATAGAGGGTACATACCTCAATATCATAAAAGCCATCTATGAAAAACCTACAGTAACTATCATTCTCAATGGGGAAAAACTGAGATCTTTCCCCCTAAGGTCAGGAACGCGGCAGGGATGTCCACTATCACCACTGCTATTCAACATAGTATTAGAAGTCCAAGCCACAGCAATCAGACAACAAAAAGAAATCAAAGGCATCCAAATCGGCAAAGAAGAACTCAAATTCTCACTCTTTGCAGATGATATGATACTGTATGTGGAAAACCCAAGAGACTCCACCCCAAAACTGCTAGAACTCATACAGGAATTCAGTAAAGTGGCAGGATATAAAATCAATGCACAGAAATCAGTGGCATTCCTATACACCAACAGCAAGACAGAAGATAGAAAAATTAAGGAGGCAATCCTATTTACAATTGCACCCAAAACCATAAGATACCCAGGAATAAATCTAACCAAAGAGGCAAAGGATCTGTACTCAGAAAACTATAAAATACTCATGAAAGAAATTGAGGAGGACACAAAGAAATGGAAAAACTTGCCATGCTCATGGATTGGAAGAACAAATATTGTGAAGATGTCGATGCTACCTAGAGCAATCTACACATTCAATGCAATCCCCATCAAAATACCATCCACTTTTTTCAAAGAAATGGAATAAATAATCCTAACATTTGTATGGAACCAGAAAAGACCCCGAATAGCCAGAGGAATGTTGAAAAAGAAAAGAAAAGCTGGCAGCATCACAATTCCGGACTTCCAGCTCTATTACAAAGTTGTCATCATCAAGACAGTATGGAACTGGCACAAAAACAGACACATAGATCAATGGAATAGAACAGAGATCCCAGAAATGGACTCTCAACTCTATGGTCAACTAATCTTTGACAAAGCAGGAAAGAATGTCCAATGGAAAAAAAGACAGTCTCTTCAACAAATGGTGTTGGGAAAATTGGACAGCCACATGCAGAAAAGAATGAAACTGGACCACTTCCTTACACCATACACAAAAATAGACTCCAAATGGTTGAAAGACCTAAATGTGAGACAGGAGTCCATCAAAATCCTAAAGGAGAACACAGGCAGCAACCTCTTCGACCTCGGCCACAGCAACTTCTTCCTAGAAACATCACCAAAGGCAAGGGAAGCAAGGGCAAAAATGAACTCTTGGGACTTCATCAAGATAAAAAGCTTTTGCACAGCAAAAGAAACAGTCCACAAAACCGAAAGACAACCGACAGAATGGGAGAAGATATTTGCAAATGACATATCAGATAAAGGGCTAGTATCCCAAATCTATAAAGAACTTACCAAACTCAACACCCAAAGAACAAATGATCCAATCCAGGAATGGGCAGAAGACTTGAACAGACATTTTTCCAAAGAAAACATCCAAATGGCCAACAGACACATGAAAAAGTGCTCAACATTGCTCAGCATCAGGGAAATCCAAATCAAAACCTCAATGAGATATCACCTCACACCAGTCAGAATGGCCAAAATTAACAAGTCAGGAAACGACAGATGTTGGCGGGGATGTGGAGAAAGGGGAACCCTCCTACACTGTTGGTGAGAATGCCAGCTGGTGCAGCCACTCTGGAAAACAGTATGGAGGTTCCTCAAACAGTTGAAAATAGAGCTACCATACGATCCAGCAATTGCACTACTGGGTATTTACCCCAACGATACAAATGTAGGGATCCGAAGGGTTACATGCACCCCGATGCTTATAGCAGCAATGTCCACAATAGCCAAACTGTGGAAAGAGCCAAGATGTCCATCGACAGATGAATGGACAAAGAAGAAGTGGTATATATATACAATGGAATATTATGCAGCCATCAAAAGGAATGAGATCTTGCCGTTTGCAACAACGTGGATGGAACTGGAGGGTGTTATGCTGAGTGAAATAAGTCAATCAGAGAAAGACATGTATCATATGACCTCACTGATATGAGGAATTCTTAATCTCAGGAAACAAACTGAGGGTTGTTGGAGTGGGGGTGGGGTGGGAGGGATGGGGTGGCTGGGTGATAGACATTGGGGAGGGTATGTGCTATGGTGAGTGCTGTGAATTGTGCAAGACTTTGAATCACAGATCTGTACCTCTGAAACAAATACTGCAATATGTGTTAAGAAAAAAAAAAAGAAGGAGTTAGCGGGAGGGGAAGAATGAAGAGGGGGAAATAAGAGGGGGAGATGAACCATGAGAGACGGTGGACTCTGAAAAACAAACTGAGGGTTCTAGAGGGGAGGGGGGTGGGGGGATGGGTTGGCCTGGTGATGGGTATTAAGGAGGTTACGTTCTGCGTGGAGCACTGGGTGTTATGCACAAACAATGAATCATGGAACACTACATCAAAAACTAATGATGTAATGTATGGTGATTAACATAACAACAAAAAATTTAAAGGGAAAAAAAAAGAGAGGAAAAAAGCCACATCATAGTGCTGCTCACAGCTGCTTAATATTCTTTTCTTAAGCGAGCTGTGTTAGGTGATTGCCTAACCCTGCGGCCCTTACACCACTGTCCTTGATGGCTTAGTGCCCCATGGTTTTACCAATTATCTACATCTTCCTTCAACATTTCTCACTTTTGAAGACAAAATAAACTTTATGTCAATATTAATTTCAACAATATTCATTTGGCAGTTACAAAACATCTTTCTTAAAACTAAAAGAATATGCCAAATTCCAATCATTGTAGATACTATAGGAGAAAAAAAAGATGCCCTCTCCATTTCTTGATCCTCTCCCTATTGATTCACAAATTTTTTAATTGAAAATTAGAATGGTAAATACAATTGTATTCTTGGGATTTTCAAAAGTCTGCATAATTGTAGTCATCAGGTTAGGAACCTCTTCATTTGGGATGGCTTTCTTGCCATAGAATTAGAACACACTTGCCACCAAGCAATAACACTACATAAAATGAAAGATTAATAAAAATCATTTGTGTCCAAGTTTCAAGAGGGATGCTGTCAGGCATTATTTTATAGTCATAAGTCACAAACTTAACCTCATCTAGTTCTTTACGTTTTGGGAGATAACAGAAGAAATCTCATCACATTTAATGGAAAAAATAGCTGTATTTTTGTCCTGCATCATAAATATAATCCCTAGATGAAGGGTGAACTATTATTATTTCCATTTTATGGAGGAAGCAATGGGAACAGGAGACAAAAAAAAATTAAAAGATGTTTGACCAATGCCACACAGGTTAGACATGGTGGGAATTCCAAATCAAACCTGACTCAAATATCATCCTGATAGATATCATCCTATCTTCCTGAAGATGATATACTGCTTCCTTTAGATAACTGTCAAGGAGTTTTGAAACTAATTCTTTTTCTGAAGTGTTTTAAAAATCAATATAAATACAGAGTTTTTTAAACACATTGAAAACAATTATAGTTCATATGAATTATGATAATTTATACATAGTTGTTTGAAACTTTCTCACACAATCTTTCTTTTAAGCATCATTGTATAAAATTCTGAGTTTCCAATCTGAGTGTATTTTAAAACTTAGGATAATATACCCAGAACAATATTTAGGTTACATTCACAATGGAAGTCCATGATTTCTGTCTGGAGAACTATGTTGCCCTAACAATATGCACTTCACATAACTCCAACCAGTGACCATCCGCAATCATGAGAATAATCTCGAAAGGCTAATCAGCAGCTTCCAATACTGAGCCTTAAAAGGAGTATGGAAAGTTTATTGTGACCTCTTTCTTCAACGTCCCAGATTTCAGAAGTTTTACTATAGACAGATAATTGCCAGGTCAATACTTTGTTTTCTGTTATGTGAATTTGGCCATTTCAAGAACAGGAAGAAAGATGAAAAACTCTCATTACTTTCTACAAAAGGGTCAGGAAAGTTCAGGCATATTGGATGGATATCTATCCATCAAATCTTCAGCAAATGTGTACATAACCTTACTTTTCCTTGCAACCAGGAGAAAGAATTCATCTTGACATTATTCTTTGTATATAAGGAAAGTAAATAACTAGAGGCAGATATTAATTTAATATGCCAATCTAATTAGATGAGCATCAAATAAATCTTTGCAGTTGTATTTTCTTGGTGTGCTTACTTCTTTATGCCCTATATATATTGTAACAAAATGATCCAGGTCAATCTTTAAGACCAATTCTAAGTGATCACTGGAACCAATTATGTTCATGTAGGTCAATCACAAAGAATTGATTAGACCATCCACTTATAATCTAATTGATTGCATTGTGCTTGACTCTATCTGAAATAGCCACTATGATACAAAAATAATCACACCAGCAGTTCAGTACTTATTAGGTAAACCAAAGTAAAAACCAGGTTTATTTTGTCATGTTCAAGTTACTTTCTTGCAACTAGACTTTGAAACTTAATTTGAAGACTTTTTTCTAATAAAAATATTTTTTCTGTTGCATAGTAATTAGTGCATCTTATAAAAAATTCAGACAATAAAAAAGTACATGAAATACAAAGTTAAAATCATCTTGTATTATTAACCTTGCTTCTAGTTTTCTGAGCAAATCTTATTTTACCCTTGTAAAGTTTGTGTTTTTAGAGCATCTTCTTTCCAAGTCCCCAAATTATCATTTAATCTCAAAAGTATAAATGGAAAAATCCATAAATTGTGATCTTTAGGCAAAAGCAATGCTGGTGGAGAGAGACAAAAAATGAATTCCCCTGCCATGTGACAGAAAGTACATATTGTTTACTCTTGCCTCTCTGACACGTGTTTGTTATCCTTTAATTAATTACTTTATGACTATTTGCTATTACAAAAGATTGTGATTTTCCCATGATCATTCAATTTTTATTTTTAAATTTAGTTTACGGGTAAGGAAATAACTATGAAATAGAACACAAAAAGCACATGTTCCAATTTGCATAAGTTGCTAGACTTAGTTTCAAGAAACTATATAATAGATCTCTGTCGGTTGTTCTCGACTTTAAGTGTGGATCAGAATCACCCCTAAGGGCTTGTCCAAACCGAGTGCTGAGCCCCCATCTCTAGACTTTCTGAATCAACAGATCTGGACTGAGACAGGAGAATTTGTTTTTTTTTTTAACAATTTTATTTATTTATTTGACAGAGAGAGACAGGGAGAGAGGGAACACAAGCAGGGGGAGTGGGAGAGGGAGAAGCAGGCTTCCCACAGAGCAGGGAGCCCGATGTGGGGCTCGATCCCAGGACCCTGGGACCATGACTTGAGCTGAAGGCAGATGCTTAACGACTGAGCCACCCAGGCGCCCCGAGAATTTGTATTTTGAACGAGTTCCTGGACAATTGTGGTAAGGCTGGTCCAGAGACCACATTTTGAGAACTATTGATCTATATAAAGGCATTAAACATCACTTCAGAATTCATCTTTCTAATATTAATCATCACTGAATCTTGATTTTAATAGTTTAGTGCCATGTACACAGTAGGTTTCAGTGAATGCTGTTAATTGATCTAAACTTAGACAAAAAATAAGTTGGATTACAAACCTACCAGTTACTAAATAATCCATCTTTTCCCCAACTGAGAAAATCTTGGCCTAGGTTTCAGAAAGCTGAGATACATAAAATGGCCTTTTGATACTGAATTTTTCTACCTATGAAATTTCTTTTCAATGCCGTTGTATTTTATTTACTGACAATAGAAAGCACAGTCATCCTGGTACAGACAATATAATGATAAACAAAATGGGCTTAATGAAACATCAATGAAATTGTTGATTCCCGGAATTTTTTTAGATCAGTATTTTGGTAATAGCAGAAAGTGGTTTTTGGAACAAGAGAGATCACAGCTTGATTTTTTAACGTTAAGCCCATGCTGCTAAAATCTGGAATCTGTCTATTTGTTTGTGTTGAGGTTTATCTTTCACCCTGAATGACTATTTTAAGCAAGATGTTTCTTCTGTTTTCAATCCTACAGTGAGATGTGTAAGCTCTTTCCCATAGTTAGACCAGTTCTACTAAATTCTGATGCTAGTTGAAGTATCAATGGAACTGGAAGAAAATATGTAAAGATTTTTCCTTTGCCTTTGTCATATGTTATGGTATTCACATGACTCCCTCTGGTGGCAAATGTAGCATGGAATGTTAATTTTTTTCAAGAAATATACACATTTACATTCCTTTTCATATAGAGTCAATGATTGTTTCCTTCTTGTCTGAAGTTTTGTTTTCTACCTTTCCTAATGCTTTCCACAATCTGATGTAACATCACTGTTAATGACGCAGTTCAATCAAAATGATCAGTTCAATCAATACATAGATTGAATCTTGCCAAAACGCAGCCTGGAAAATTATGTCAAAGAGTTTATGCAGGCTCTTAACAATCAAACCAGAGTATAAAAATTCTAAAATAATTAATTAAAGAAAATGAACCCAAAAACTCAATCTCAAATCCTCTGAATATAGTCCATTCACAATAACATAAATGTAGTCTAAGTAAACTTGAATATCTGCATCCAGCAAATACCCTCAGGGCTCCATACAAATGAAATGTAGTCATCCAGAGATGAATTTGAATTCTACCACTCGGTGCATGGGTAACCTGAGCCAAGTTATGTTCATATCCACAAAATGGAATACTGTCTACTCCATGGACTGGTTGTTATGGATTAAACAAGACTCTTTGTTGTCAAACATTTTGAATATTATTTTTAAATAAATTGGTATGGTAAAAAAATAAAATAAAAATAAAAATAAAAAAGATGATGTATTTAAAGATCTAGCACCATGCCTGACATTTAGTAAGATACTAGCTAGTATCATAGTTATTCTTTTTAATTAACAAATCGAAAGAAAGAAATTAGAAAATTGAGGCTTTTACCTGATTTTTGTTTGAACCATAGAGCAACAGCCTTGGATGAGGTAGAGAAGTGAGGTTCCCATCAGACCAAGCTCACGCAAATACAGAACAGCATCCATGAGCCAACGTCCCAAGTGATGGTTAAGCAAAAGCACACACTGAAGAAATGAAGCTCATTTGCTATTTGTGCATGCAGTATCTGGATGTACTATCGTGCCACCTCTAATTGCAGCAGTGGAATGCCAGAGAATCCCCCCCTTTCATTCAAATTTGCTTCTATTTCTGTTGCTCAAGTCAATATGACAATGCTTCCTTTTGAGCTAAGAGGTAATGTGGATTTAGGGGCAACAAAATTTTTCTTCTCAAGAAAGAAAATAACTTAATAACCTTTTACATTTACTGTGAGACAAGAAAGATAATGAAGGCATTTTTACATCTCCTGGTAAAAGCTTCTTGCACTTGTGAACAAAATAATTGGCCTATATAACATGAAAAATTGACCATGACTTAAATGATGTTTGTGTGCACATCTGTTTTAACAGTTTTGATTGGTGAGTTAAAATAAGTTATTTGTCCTCATTTCTTTTATTGTTGTTTTGTGGTTGAGTTATTAGTTTTGTGACTGAATTAATTATACATACACATAGGCACAGGTGTACATATTTAAGAATTTTGTTGTAAATCTTCTTTATACAGCCATTTTGCATTGCTATTATTTAACTTTCCTTCCAAAAGTGAGGCTAATATAGATTGGTCAGGGATAAAAGCACTATTGTGTACCATCGTGCCAGGAACAGGGTCTATTTTTCACCTGGGATTCCATTTCTTGAGAATCTCATATTGCCTTTTTGGATGCATGCCAATGCAGCTAAAGGATGAGGATGCCCCGTCCCCAATCACCTCCTCGAGCTCTTTTCATTATTCCTTCCCCTAGCACTGACTTATTTTTTTCCATCAGAGAAGTACAATCCAAGATTCAAGTATGAATTTAGAAGAGAAAAAGCAGAGAAGGCTGCTTGGCCTGCTTCCCCTTCAGCCCAATTATAGCCAAACTGTCAGCCAGTAATAAGAGTTTTCCTGACCAGCTCTCTCTGCAGATATTCCCCTTGGTGAAGTTGCAAGAAGGATTGGAAAGCATTCCTGGGTTTCTATGTATTACTGGGGGAAAGGAAGAAAGAATAGGCAAAAATAGAATTCTGTGCTTTTCAAATCAATATATGCAAATTAGTTAAAACCATAAAAGGACTTCACGGTAATACAGTTTTCTGCAACTACCCAAAACTGGTAGCCGGTCTGCTGGCCAAAAAAATATGAGAAAGAACATTATCAAGGGTGACTTACATCTTTTACATATATTCAGTGACAGAAGCATGTGTGACTCCTTCTCTTTGTGGCACCACACATTTATTCACCAAGTCTTCTTGCCTTGCCTCCTTTGGAAACATCTCTCAAATGCATTATCTACAGGAATTTTCATCGGCAACTGCTCCCTCTCCTATACTCTGTCTCACACAGGATCCTTTCAATACACTATTTTACAGTTTCTACATTGATTTACTCTCACTGTCCTCTTGTTCATCAGTCAGAGCCCCAGCAAAAAACAGGTGGTACATTCAAGCCATGTAATCTGAGGAGAGTTTCATAATGAGAATATTTACAAAGGTGTGAGCAGGGCTAAAGGAAGCCATAAGAGTAATGCAGTGCCTTGGGAGACTACACACCTCGCCAGAAGCAGCAAGAGGAGTGAGTAGTTGCCAGACCCAGAGAGGAGAGTTATATAGATAGGGTTGCCAGACACCAACCATGGCCTCTACTAGAGGGATATAGCCAATCTGCTGCGGCCAAACTGGGAGGAATGTGGGGGATGAGGGGAATCAGTATCTCAAACTCACCCTTCTCTCTCCTCCGATCACCTGCAGGTATCACCCATTGGCTACATCTAACTGGGAGCTGGAAGACAAAGTTAATGTGGCCCATGTGGGGCAGCATCCCCAAGGGCCCACGTAGCAGCAAGAAATGTAAAGAGGGGATCTGGAGATGCAACCAAAGAATTCAAGTACATGCTGCCATACAACGATTTTACTGCAAGTGGCCATTGTTTCCTGCCTAGATTACCTGTTTCTTCCTAACTGATCTCTTTGCCTTTAGTCTTGCCTGCTTCCAGCCCATTCTCCATACTAGACAGTGATGGTTCTAAAAGTGCAAATCTGATCATGTCACTTCCCTACCTAAAGCCAATTAGTGGCCTCCACTGCTCTTGGGACAAATTTTAAACTCTTTAACATGCGTTTTATGAGGACTTTGGCAATTTAGCTCTTTCCAGTCTCATTACTCACTGCTTCCCTGCTCACACTCCACACAAACTGAAAGGTAATACAGGTCTTCTAATATGCCATGCTTACCTCCTGATCTATCTGCATTATGGTCCTTTTGCCTAAGTACCTTTTGCTACTCTTTGCTGGTTGAGCTCCTTAGTACTAACTCTCAAATGTCCCCTTCTTTCTCTTCCCTCCCAGAATTAGGTTATATGTCTTCCTGGCACAGTTCCATCTGCTCCAGACATGGCACTAATATGTTATTCTAATTGCCTCTTTACCTCTTTATTTCCCTCTAGAGATTATAGACTACTCCAGTGCAAAGGATTACATTGTTCACCATTGTCACCTCAGCACGAACATCATGTGGGACCTAGGAAATTTTATTGAATGAATAAAGAAAATAAAAGTAAAAAGTCCAATCTCTTTATCCTGACTTCCTGACTCTCCATAATCCACCTGACATTACATTATCATCCTCACCTCATATTACCCTGTCTTTTCAACATCTGTTCCTTCCCCATCATGGACTCACCTGTGAATTTTCCTCCTAGAAAAGAAGTTAAAGATTCCCCTTTCTCCC
Organism: Eumetopias jubatus; assembly: GCF_037043125.1. Classification (NCBI taxonomy): domain Eukaryota; kingdom Metazoa; phylum Chordata; class Mammalia; order Carnivora; family Otariidae; genus Eumetopias; species Eumetopias jubatus. Next base: position 72,355,976 of record NW_028274820.1, on the reverse strand, counting down.
TTATCCCCTCTCCTAAATGTGAGTTAGATTATAGGCATTGTATTCCATCTCAATTAGACTATACAGCACAAGAGGGTAGAGTATTAAAAAGGATTGAAAGATTACACAGATATAAAGATAGTTCTTTGAGGCTGTTTTCCTTCCAAAGCACTGGAAAAGTAAGGCAGGGCCCCAATCTCCCATCTGTTTCCATACAGCTAGGAAAACAGGCCTGGAAGTCTTTTCCTGTCCCCAAATCACACATGGGCATTGGGACAAATTTCTGGTCTCTTATACATTATTCTGTCTCTTGCTATCACACTAACTCACAAACCACATCGAAATTGTAGGTAATCTTAGAGTCCAGCCTCCCAGGGTCTAGCTCACTAGATATGGAGGTATAATGTTAAAGCCTCAGCTTACAGTCAAGGGTTAGCTTACCTTGCTTCCTTTGTGGGAATTGCTGTCTTGGGGATCTTGACGGTCAGGTACTTCATTTGAACATTACAGAAATTGTCATTTTTTTTGTACTGATATATCGTCACTATAATATTTCCTTTTTCATGTGTGTACCTTATCTAGTTATTAAACTATGAACAACTTGAGGTTAAGTACCAAGGTTTTCCCTATATTTGTACTCCATACTAAATTATAAATTTACCTAAGTTCTGTGTAGTAACCACACTATTGAGCTATGTGAGAATTTCCCACATCAAAAAGTTTATATTTCATTAGCAGTTTACTTTAAGAAGTGAAATACTTCCCCAGAAAGTTAGAAGTGTTCCTGAAAACTAAAACAAAATATTTCTCTGGTTTATGAACACTCTGCTACAAGCTGCCAAAAGCCATCAGATTACTTGGGACTCAAATATCAGAATCAAACTGTGGCCCTCATTTTGATCCAAATTCACACAGTATAATTAACCAACTGTTGAGAGTGAAAAATAATCAATTCTAGGAGGTCCAGTATTAAAATCTGATTGTTCTTCACAATTTTGCATTCTTTTCTGGGACTTTTATGTCTATTGTGATTGGATAGACTAGAACAGTCTGATATCATATCAACCTCAGTGGAACCAACTAATTTTCCATGAAGGCTGAACTACTTGCCAGGTGTACTGCCTTCTTCAGAGGAATGTGTGCCTTAATGTCTAAATTATTAGGAGTTATACTCAATAAAATACTGTAACCCATTACCTCCCTGACTTCATCTCCTATTACTTTCCTCTCTGGCTTTTTCCACTCCAGCCTCAAACAGGCCAGACATGTCTAAAAAAGGCCTTTAAGGCCTTTGCATTGTGTGTTTCCTTTCTCGGGCACTCTGCCCTCAAATATCCACATGACTGAATTGCTTTCAGCTCACTTTCTTCATTCTACCTTGAAGAAGCAGCCTTGCCTAGCCACAAAGCATCTACTATTTCATGGCATCTACCCCAATTTGTATTTATTCACTATTTACTTTTTTTTTTTTTTGGTCTAACTGAAAGTTCTGTGAAGCCAGGGACTGACTACGCTTTATCCCCCACTGTTTATTTAACAAATAGCCATTCAGTACCAGCTGTGTGCCAACTAATTTAAGGAACACAGCTATGAAAAGAGTTTACATTATAGAGGAGTGTAAGGAAGACAGACAATAAATAAGTAAACAAGTAAAATAATGATACTGCAAATGGTGACCAATGCTTTGAAGAAAACAGGAGAATACGGGGTGGCTGGGTGATGGACATTGGGGAAGATATGTGCTACGGTGAGCGCTGTGAATTGTGTAAGACTGTTGAATCACAGATCTGTACTTCTGAAACAAATAACGCAACATATGTTAAGAAAAAAGAAAAAGAAGAAGATAGCAGGAGAGGAAGAATGAAGGGGAGTAAGTCAGAGGGGGAGACGAACCAGGAGAGATGATGGACTCTGAAAAACAAACTGAGGTTTCTGGAGGGGAGGAGGGTGGGGGGATGGGTTAGCCTGGTGATGGGTATTGAGGAGGGCACGTTCTGCATGGAGCACTGGGTGTTATGAACAAACAATGAATCATGGAACAGTACACCAAAACAAATTATGTAATATATGGTGATTAACATAACAATAAAAAAATAAAAAAAAAAAACAGGAGAATATGATAAAGAGTGACTGAGCATGGGCAAGTTCATTGAAATTGGCCGAGCAGGGAAGGTCTCTCTCAGAAAGTAACACTGAGTTGAGGTGGGAATGAAATGCTGAAGGCAGCCATGAGAAGACATGGTGGCTGAGCACTCGAGCAAGAGGAAACAGAAAGTGCGAGGAACCTGGGCTAGAAAAATTTTGACATAAAGGTGCATAAAGAAGTCTGCTGTATCTGGGGGTTTACGAATGACAGGGATGAGATTAAATGGGAATAGCAGGCAGGGGGCAGATCATACAGAGAAGGGCAAATCATACTAAAGCATTAGATTGCCCTGCCTCCCATGTGTAGAATAAATCTATTCTAGGAGAGCAAGAGCAGAAGCAGCAAGAAGGTTTACCCTGGCAGATACAAGAGATGACAGTGTCTTGAATCAGGTGTAGCTAGAGACAAGTGGAAGAAATGGAGATATATAGTAGAGGTGGAATTGACCAGCATCACTGATGAGCTAGATATGTGCAGTGAGGGAAAAGAGAGGAATCAGGGTGACCCATTCATTTTGGGCTAGACCTATATGATGGATGAATGCATTTCCATTTACTGAGGCATATATTTAATGCTTGCCCCCTAATATGTGCTCAGTAGTTGCAAATACATCAATCAATACTGAGGTAGGTTCTGGGTGAAATTGTGTTTGAATAAAACAGTTTCTCTGATGAAAACTATCGCAATTAAAGAGATCAGAGTTGTATGTGCAGTTTTCAATCTCATCCGGGTGAGTTTGAGGCAGTGGCCGTACCCTTACAATTTCCCTTGGCAGTGCCTCACGGATGGAATAACAATGGGTGCATGCATACACAGAACTGGCTTCTGGTAAGGCCAGGTTACGGCTTGGATTGAGACTGGTAGACCTTGAGAAGTTTGAAGATTACTCCCTATGAAGCTGGGGCAGTTTAGTTGTGAATGAGTTCTCAGTTCTGAGATTTGAATAAATATAGTAGTGAGTCAGAGCTTGGACAGGATCTCTGGAGGGGATGCTGGTTAGGTGGTTGGCATAAGACTGAGAATTCAGAGCTGAGGGCCTTTGGTAGTGGTCTCACTCGGCTAAGGCAAGAGCACAAGCTAGAATAAAGTCAGACATCCCCTCGAGAACACTGAACCTGGATAGCAGAGAGAAGAAGAGAGAGGAGAGGTTTGTGTTGTTTAACAAGAATTGTAAAAACAAGAAAAACAAAGAGTGCACAGAAGTTTGAATGTCATCCAGGGAAAATTATTATGCCCCCCAAAATCATTTAAATCACTGAAATCCTTTCTTTATAAGATAATCAGAGGTTTTCTAGGCATGTCAAAATTATAGATCAACCCCTGGCAATTGGGTAGGGAGTGAAAGAGTGGGGTAATGTATAACAATATCCTTTCCTGCGGGTCCTGTAAATCACACCACAGAAACAGTTACCTTCTTTAATAACATGCAAGGCCACCCTGAGGTCTGACTGGCTGAATAAAGTAATCATGGTTTGGAGAGATTAACTGCTTTGCAGAACTGCTGGGGAGAAAGGGCAGAGCAGAATCAAGAACAAATGCTTTCTCTCCTGACCAACACTGGAATTTAGGCCGCTCAAACATTGGTAATCCAAGAAACTGCTGCCACTCACACTGCCCAAGCAGCTAATGGGAACCAGCAACAGTCTCACAGCTGCCCAGGATAAAGACCTACTGGGGCGTCTGCAGTTGAAGGTTATAGATGTCTGCCCGTGTGGCCTCTGGGAAAGCTGGAGCTCAAAATCAGCAGGATTATGAGGTTTAATTGATTAGTGCTGCTAAAGTGTGTACCATCTAGTTGTAGAGTTTGCAGTCTTAGCATCATAGAATTGACTTAATTTCCTCCCAAGGGAGACATTTTGCAATTTTCTTAAGTGATAGCTTTAACCTAATACCCTCAGTGGTTAAAAATCTCAATAGTTAAAAGTTAATGATTTTCTAACAAGCTATTCCTGGCATATGCATAATTTGTTTTCTTTTCTTTTCCATGCAGAGTCCCAGGTTGAGGGTTGAACTGGATGAAACAGAAGATATGTAAATCTCTTCATCGGATTTGGTTTCTGAGATAAGATCAAGCACCAAATAGTACTCTTAAAAACAACAGAATATTCATTTTCATTGAAAAACGCTCTCATTTTCTGACTGTAAGGGTTCACAGTAGTGAATTAAAATTCGATCACTTATTACTATGTGACCTTGGGCAAATGATGTAATTTACTACAAGCCTCAGTTTCCTCACCTATAAAATAGGGATAATAATAGTTGTACTATCAAATGAGATGACGCAGGAATAAGACTTAATACTCCCCTGGAAGCTAAATATTTTCCACCAATTTTTTTTATTATTAAATGTTTTAAGAGTTGGTTTTGTCCTGCAGTTAAATAATCATGCATGTGGGTATTTAATTTTACAGAACCAGACTTGAGCTTCAAAGTTTGGGCAAAGACAAACATTTTAAATGATTTTGCAACTTATTTTCTATTATCCTTTTGTGTCAAATCCGACAGAAGACCTTCCGAAATGAAATGATTATTATCCTGACAATTCCAATTATCCAATCATTTAAAGATCCCAATATGCATATATTTTCCATTGCAATCTTTGGATTTTCAAGGTTATTAATTAGTTAAAGAATGGTTTTGGGTAAGATAGTTCTTTGTCTATATTTATAAGAGAAAAGGGCACATGCTACACTGCTGTTTGATTGATTGATATAACCTGGGTAAAATTCTAATCTCATTGTGAGGGTAGTCTTAAAGAATAATGATACCCTTATACTCAACTCTTGTGTTTAACCAGTATTCACTGCTATCCTGCTCTGTGCAAAGCCCTAAAAATACAATAATAATTAAGTCACTAAGAAGCAGGAGAAGCAGCTGCGTTTTTTATACCGTTTGTCTATACCAGAAGCTGGTAGATCTTGAGAGAAAGCTGTTTTAACAATTAAGAAAGCTTAATCTAAACTATAAAGTAAGGAGAGTGAAAGAATGAATGTGGATCAAGAAAAAAAATCCATGAAAAACTATATCAACCTTTAAAACTAACAATAAAATTTTTAAAGGCATAAAATGTGGGTCTTATTTTTGTGTTTAACCCTTAAAGTTATGTTAGGCTACACTTCTGACCACACCCAGTCAAGACTAAGCCATCCTCTGCCATAAACATTAGGAAACACTGGGAACAATAGGCTCCCAAGTAACAGGGTAAATTCAGAATACTTGAAGGTAGAAAAGGAAATTTCGGTTGTCTTTGTCCTTTGGGCCATTGAGCAAATTTATTTTTTCTATTTTTTTTTTTTTTACCTCCAAATACTTAGGTGAGAGGAAAAAAACAATACACAGCACTTAAAACTGTAGAATTGGATATATAAAACTGAGTATTACAATGAAAATATAATTTTGAATAGCATAAAAATTGACATCCACAGTTAATTCCCAAATCTCTTTTTACCAATCAGTTCTTTCTTTTTACAAAATATCTTGTTCTTTGTGTTAAATTATTTGCTACATAAATGAGCAGTTTTATCTGTAAAGAAATAGGTGATATACTTAATAATTTTTTGGATTTGGATGTATACATACATCAGAATCATAATCAAAATGTACTGTTTTATTAAAAAACAGTAAGCTAATAAGTTAGCCTGCCACATGCTAATACACTAACTACTTGCAAGTTAACAAGTTAGTCTGCCACAATTACATGGTTACTGCTAGAAGACATGAGTCTTCTGGATCAGAGACAAAGGACAATTTACTACTAAGAGCAATAGCAACAGCCAGAGTATCAGCATCTGCACTGACACCCAGAGCCCCAATTCCTATAGTGTTGCATGATAAGAGAGGAATCCTAAATGTAGGGAACTCAAATCTTTTATAACAGGCAGTAAATGTACCTGCCCATTGCTCCAGACAGGGGTACTATTTCTATGATCCAAGGCTGTAAGCAACCCTAACCTTTCCTCTGGAAGGAGACAGTATCTCCATCTTCTAACTCTTTTCTCATTATAAACATCCTTGAAAAGATGGTTGAGAACAAAGGACAATCAGTGCTTTGCTTTGCAAGACATGTAGAAATGAAAGAGACTCATGGAAGATTGCCTCTCAACAATCCTAAGCAATGATTTCTGGGGAGAGTCCAGAGGGACAGAGAGAGAATCTTTTCCTGATGGCTTTCCTGGTGCGAAGGGAGACAAGGCCCCTTCATTTGGTGAGAGTTGAGTTTGGGTGAGCTTCCACTGACCCTTGTGACCTGAGAAGAAGAAAATCCCATGTCCTATCCTTCCTTTCTTTCCTGTCCCAATCTCTCAGTTTCCTAGGACATTATAGTAGCTGTCTTTGCATCTTGAGCTCTGACTTGGAAATCAATTGCCTTAGAAATAATTTATAATGGCAGTCAGATTCCCTGACTATTCTTCTCACTGCCTCCAATCTCAGTCTCCCCAAAGGCCCTATTAACCCATAATGTATCTGATTTATAGAACATTCAGTTTCAACTGCATTGTGAATTAAATAAACTTGGCAGGCTAGCTGGAGACCATAACCACCACTTACAGAGTCTCCAGTGTGGGAAAATGTGTTTTATTAATGAATGCGCTTAACAAATGACTTTATGGGCCATGCTTCTCATTAGATTGCATCTTTGTGTTTAATAATCAAGTTTTTAGAATGTTATTAGAGGAAGTTTACTTTTGCAACTGTCTATGAAAAATGACAGTATTTTCATGGCAGTAAAAAGGTTATCCCAAGCCAAAAGCCTACAGAAAAAAATAGACTTATCTTTTTATTAGGAGATTAAAGTTTAGGGTGTATGAGCTAACATGTTCTGTCAGATTATCATATTCTCTCCCTAGAGAAATGTGATGGCCAAAAAGCAGGCAGTAAAAGAAAAAACATTTGATGACATTTCCTAAAAACCCATGAAAAATGAGAAGTTTGTAATATGTCAGGAAGAAAAAACCCAAGGAATGATCTCACTCTCACTGGAAAAGGACTGTATCTTTGAGAACCTCTCCGAGTATTCCCAGTTTACCTTCAAATTCCCTTGTGTTGTGGGACTCTTGCTGTGCAACAGGACATTACCATTTATCCTCAAAATATTCTCTGTGATATTCCACTTTCCAATTTGCTTTTGTTTAACCTTACCCCATTACACACAGCTATCGAATATTTTCTTATGTGCCTTCCCATTTAGAACTCATCAAACATTTTTACCATTTTATCATTTTCTATCAATTTTTACATAACTTTTTTTAAAATTTATGCTCCTTTTCTCCTGGTTGAAAATTATCCAGTTAGTTATATTTTTCCTATTTGGAGAGACTGAAAGCTGATTAGCAAAGCCAAGTGCATTGGCCTAAATTGTAAGAAAAGGGGCAATCACTATTTTGGTGCTCAACAGATTGTTGACCTTGTTTGTTTATCAAAGTGAGGGTTTTTTGGTAACAATGCCACCTTTAACTGTCCTTTACTTTTGCTGTTCTCATAGGATTTTACTTGATGTTGGTCTGGGGGAAAACCACCTTTTGGTCCTTTTTAATTACAGTTCTCCATCTCTTAATTTATCTATCTTGTTGAATTTGTGTTGGGTTTTTCATATTTCTAAAGCACATTCTTGAAATTTTACAAAATATTATTTTAAAATACCAAATTACTATTCTAGGAAGTAGCTTTGAATATTATAGGAAAGATTATATTAATTAACACCCTAAAACTTAAAAATTTAAATGGATATTATCTCCTTCGATATGACTGCCATAGGAATTTCTACTTTTATTCCATCAATCTTGCCATTTTTTTAAAACAATTTTTGGAACTCCTCTTGTGGATTTGTCTTTGGAACCGACTGCTTTGTTTTAATAAACTCAGTGGTAGTAAATCTTCATCTTTTTAAGTATGAACTTTTCTTTTTTGATAGAGATCATTGTCATCCATTGTCTGGTAAATAGGTTAATGAGCAGACTGGGAGACTATTTAGGAGAAAAGGTATCTGACTATAAGGAATGAGGGTGGCATTCTTGTCTGACTAAACTGGCTCCAAAGACAACTTCAGAAAGGACTTCGGAAAGGTTTTAGAGCTTTGTCAGGAGAAGTTGGCTGCCTGTATGTCTGGCTCCTGCGCAAATCCCTGGTTCGGGCAGTGATAGTGATGTATCACATAAGTCCTGGCATGCCTTTGTCCTGAACTCATCTGGTAGGTCATTTTACTCTAAGGGAAATGGGAAATGATTTAAGGATTGTGAGCAGATGAGTGCCATGAACTGACAGGTTTTAAAAGGATCATTCTGATTGCTGTATTGAGAAGACACTGAAAAGGAAAGAGTAGAAGATGGGGCAGACTACAGGAGTCTAATTAGGAAGCTAGTGCAGCAATCCAGGCAAGAAATGATGTTGGCTCAAACAAAGACAGAAAGTAGAAGTGGTGAAAGGAGGTTGGATTCTGGATATACTTTGAAGATACAGTCAATAGAATTTCCTAATATTGGGCTAGACTGGGTCTCAGCTAGGAGTTATTTTTCCTCCTAAAGGGATATTTGGCAATGTCTGGAGGCATCTTTGATTGTCATGACTAAAGGCATGCTATAGGGATTTAGTGAAGAGAGGCCAGGGTTGCTGCTATGCATCCTATGTTGCACAGGACAGATTTCCACAAGAATTACCCAAAGAATTACTGAGTTCAAAATGTGAATTGTGCTGAAGTTGAGAATCCCTGTTCTTGTTGCACTTTGAGCATTCCTTTGTAAGTTCCCCAACAATATGCTTTAGGAGAGCCCACTTCAAGAATTTCAACACTAGGGCGCCTGGGTGGCTCAGTTGGTTAAGCAACTGCCTTCAGCTCAGGTCATGATCCTGGAGTTCCGGGATCGAGTCCCGCATCGGGGTCCCTGCTCAGCAGGGAGTCTGCTTCTCCCTCTGACCCTCCCACCCTCTCATGTGCTCTCTCTCTCTCATTCTCTCTCTCAAATAAATAAATAAAATCTTTAAAAAAAAAAAAGAATTTCAACACTAAGCTAATGCAATTGTTCCAATGCCCACAGAAGAAGACAGACTCTAGCAAACTTCATTCTGCCACTGGACTGAAAGCTTAAATTAGAAAGAAACTTCCCCAGGGGGCATGTTGTAGGAATAATGATAAGTCTGCTCAGAGGTGACTTTATCCACCAGTGCATCCAGAAGGAGGGCTACTAAAGTCAGGACTTCTGCTTAGACAGCCACCCAGCCTCTATAGGAGCCACTGAAGTCTACACTTATGGAAGTTCCTTCTGAGTCTCCTGGGCAGAAAGGCAGCAAGAAATAGGGACAAATCTAAGTGGAGCCTGCCCTACCAAGTGTCCCAGGTTCATTATACCAGAGGAAGAAATCTGTTGTCCACCATAACTAGTCAACCACTGGACAGATTTGCCGTTTTAAGAATTCATCTAGTTGGGTGTCCTCACTCTGTGCGATTATCAACTCTATGATATGTGTCAAATAAATACAACTTGGAAAGCTACTCTATGAATATAGGCATACTTTCCTTAGAAATATTTTATTTGAGAAGAGAATTATCAAATCTCTTAATCCTAATTCTTGGAAATAGAGCCAATATCAAAGTAATGTGGGTGTTTGTATTGGCAATAACACATTAGGAAAGACAAAGCCACAAAACTGCTGCCCTGTCTGAGTAGACAACAAAATTACACAGGCTGTCTTTGTTATCCATATATTTACTATTCAAGTTCTCAAACTTATAAGGTTCATAGACAAGCAAAAATATTATGAAACAAAAATATTCGATAGGAAACTACTACATACAAAATTTGTCCAAACTCAAAAATCCCTTTCTGCTTTATACTAGCTTTATCATTTGCAATACTTTCATATCTTTGCCATTTTCTTTAAAAACTATGACATGTTGGGGCATCTGGTGGCTCAGTCAGTTAAGCAACTGACTCTTGATTTGGGCTCAGGTCATGATCTCAGGGTAGTGAAATAGAGTCCAACATAGGACTCCCTGCTAAGCAGGGAATCTGCTTGAGATTCTCCCTCTCCCTGTGCCCCTCTCCCTGCTTAGACTCTCTCTCCTTCTCTCTCTCTCTCTCTCTCAAATAAATAAATAAATCATTAAAAAAGAAAAATATATGTAACATGCTATAATTATCAATGAAACTGAAAATCTTACAAAATGTACAGGTTTTCATGAAGCCCATAAAAGTGAAATCCGAATAACAGCTAATCTATTGAAAAATAGAGATCTGATGACAAAGTAAGTCCCTCAAAAGAGGCCCTGAAGAAGTCCTTGAGTATTTTGCAAGCATAACTATAAGCATGCTACAAAAGTTGAGTGACAAGTGAAGGAAGTCCTACTGTGCTATTCTATAACTCTGTTGGAAAAAAATTAACCCCTCAAAAAGACCTTGGTTTATTTTTTGTGCATCCTAAGAATTAGCACAATCATATGCAGACTCTAACCTAGATGTTGTTAATTACAAAATAAGTGTAGTTTAATAGTTTATAGACTAATATCTTAGCTTTTTTCCTCAATATAAAAATACACAGAAATTTCCCTCCAAATTGCCTTATTCTCTGTCATTCCCACCACTCACATTACAAGCTCAATTCTTAATTAAAGCTGCAGTTAGCTTCTGTCCACTTATTAGAGTTTGACTTATATCTTCTACCTCAAGACCAGTACAACTTTCTTTTCTGCTTAGTGGTTAAATTGGCTGGATTAGTCACTGACAGTAGATGGACACTTAACTCCTCAGAGCTACAGGGACACCGGGCCCAAACCTCAAAGCACCTCAAGAAGCTCTAGAACCCATTGAAATGTCCTATTAGATTAGATTAGGTTAGGACGAAGGCCTATTTGAGAAAATTGCAACCTAAACAAATAGATGGTCCTTTCAGGCCAAGGAATCCTCAGTCTGGAGAAGCCTCCCAAAGTGACAAAATAGCTTAACCAAATATGTCCCAAGCTTAAGATGACTGGCCAGCTCTCCTGTCACTTTTCAAAGCCAAATAAAAGCTGAAAGAGAGTCTTCCTCTTTTGCATTTTACAAATTGGCTTGGTCCCAGAATGGCTTTATTGTATTTCCCCGACCTGCCCATCATTTCAAGCCCAGCTCCTGCAAACTTTTATTTTTACAGATGAGAAAACTCAGGCCTGGAATGGTTAAGTCATTTTTCAAGGTCACAAACCTAATCAGTGGCAGAGCTGAGATTTGAACCACTGCAGCTTGATTCCAGTACCTATGCATGTCACCATCCTGCACTATTGACACTATTGGCAGTCGAATATCTGGCAAAAAATAGGAAAGAAGACTAGGGTTCTAGGCTGCCACGAAGAGAGATTTAATGATGAGACAGTCTTGTGGCAAAGGTTGGATCACACCAAGAGCAGCTGCCTGCAGCACCTACCTGTGAAGATAAACTCAGCTCTATAGAAATTAACCAATTTAAATCCCTAGAAATTCCTTCTGAAACAAAGGCTCCTAGAAATCTTACATAAACAATGTAAGATGGTATTTAAAGCTAGACCAAAATTTAAAACAAACAAACCAAACAAGACAAACTGATCCTAACCTCCTCCTCTAGTACCAAGCGTTGGGAACATCATGACATCTCCATGCTTCTTTTTTTCCATCTCAAACAAATGGCAACATAATTAATAATGCTCGGCTACTCCCTCTCCATGGCATCGTGAATACAAATCACTAAGTTTTCTTTTTTCTCGTTTTGTTTTAAGATTTTTAAAGAATTTATTTATGAGAGAGAGAGAGAGAGTGGGGGGGGTGGAGCAGAGGCAGAGGGACAAGCAGACTCTGCACTGAGTGCCAAGCCAACAGGAAACCCAATCCTAGGATCCTGAATGCATGACCTGAGCCAAAACCAAGAGTCAGACGTTTAACCGAATGAACCAGCCAGGCGCCCCTCAATGAGTTTTCTTTGTCAATATTTTTTGAGATCATCAGAAGGAGGATGTCACATAATTCCAACGTGAATTATCTTTTGCTTACTTTTAACCACTTCTGCTTTCTGTACTCATTCACATTACACGCAAATCTTTCTTGATCACTGCAAGTCATTGCTTCTATTTTGCACTATGTGTATTTTCAGTTACCTAAAGAAATGTATCCATCATTACTCCCTCATTAAATTGGTTTTACCATTAAACAACTGAAAAGATGCCATCAAGGAGCCAATCCATGGGAAATTAGATTATTTCTTTAAAATCAGATACAACTGCTGTTGTATTATAGCAAAGTCCATACCTATTATTTTGTCCTCTGTTATATCATTTTTAATGTAACAGAATAATCTTTATGGCCTTTTATTCTTCTTTTATTAGTTCTCTAATATTTGTGTGGCTTTATCTGGCTATGAGTTTTTGGATTTTTTCATGTATATATAATTTAATTTGAAGACACTTTTTTCCCCTCAATAATTTTACTTGTGTCTCATTTTCTTTATAGGTATTTATTTTTGTTGATAGTACACTAAATATCATCCATAGTCTTCAAAGTAGTTTCATCTAAGTCCCATTTCTTCATTTCTATTTAAAATATATATATAGGTCAGAAACATAATTATTCTATCCCTTTGAAGTTCTCTTTTAAAGCCTATGTTAATTGTGCAGTCTCAACTGACTACCTAAAACTTCAATGTTTTTTATCACATATAAGCAAACAATGCTTTTACCAATTAAGATTTCTAAGATTTCAGTTCTCCTTTTGCTGCTACAAAAGTTCCATTATAATGGTGGTTTTCAAAGTGTAGTCCCAGGATCAGTAGCATCAACATCTTCTGGAAATGTTTTAGAAAATGCAAATCTTTGCCCCATCTCCCCACCCCACACCCCACACCCCCACCCATACCTACTGAATCAGAAAGTGTAGCCCTGGCATCCAGCAACCTGTGTTTGAACAAGCCCTATGCGTGATTCTGATGTTTGAGAACCATTGCATCATAGAGATTATTTTCAAGGTCCTTGCGGTCATGAATGATGTCTTTTCATCTTTTATCACTCCCATGAGTGTCTAGTACTATGCCTGGCATGTATTAGGTACTTAGTAAATATTGCTTGTATAAATGAATCCATTGATTAGCCAATCATTTCTAGGATTGGTTTGGCATTGTCTTTTCCTGACTTCTCTCTTCTTCACATTTGTTACCCATAAAATTGAAGTAATATTATGAAGAGGCTTAAGAGTGGACTGAACACGACTCTCACTGGGCTCTGTCACAGTTTTGTCAGCACAATGCTGTCACAGTGCCCAGTGTTACTTTTAAGTTCTCCACGAACAGTGGTTTTTCAGGATTTTTAGAAGCAACTTGCATACCAAGCAGGAAGAGCACAAAGAAACTGCAGGATATTGAACTGTGCAGAGCACTGCATTGCACTTATATCATCACAGCATCTTATTTCCCTCCCTCATGTAAAAGGGCAAGTTTGCCATCTGATAAGCATTCAGCAGTTTCTGCCACTGTACCCATAATAGAAAGCCAGGAAGATCAACCATGATATCTGAATCTATAGGTATAATTCCATGCTCCAGAAGTAGTATTTGCCTGGCCTGAGAATTATGTAAGAAACATAGTTCTCGATTGTTTTTTTGCTCAAAGAGTTTCTTCATAAAGCTATGAAAAAAATACTGTATTTCTGTATTTCATGAAATATTCACAGATAATGACATTTTTGCTGAAATTATGTAATCAGCCATTCCTGATTTGGTGCCATTATAATTAACGTTTATTTGAAAATCCTCAGAGAAGGACAGAAGATACGTCTCCAGTTTTGTAATGATCAGAGGTTATTCTCCTGGCTGCTCTTCCAAACACCTGGGTTAACACCTATGTAAATCGCATAATGCTAATGTGTGCATATCAATGAAGGTCAAGCTTTACCGTTCCCATAGCTAATTTTTTTAAAAACTAATTTCCTCCTTTTGACAGTATTATTACCAACAGATTCTTATCCTTGCACAGCCAAACATAACACTAAAGAACAGCAACCTCCTCCCTTACACTTCTAATGCTTCATCTCTTTTATTGTAAGATACTCTTGATTGCTGTTTCCAGTAGTTTGGTCTGATGTGTTGCAAAAAGCCTGCTGTCACACAAAGAACCTGGATTTTCAGGGTATTTTTTTTTTCTTCAGAAAACGTGGGTTTCAATCCTTTAGCTACATTAAAGGCAATCACTTCTCTTTTGAACTGTAATTTCCATATCCCTAAAGGAAAGATGACAGCTTGGTGAAAGCAACCTTTAAAAAGTCAGTTGCTATGGCTGCTATCAAAAACAAAACAAAAAACAAAAAAATCAAAACAACAACCAGAAAATAACAAGTGTTGGCGAGGCTGTGGAAAAATTAAAACCTTTGTACACTGCTGGTGGGAATGTAAAATGGTGCAAACACTATGGAACAGAGTATGGTGGTTTCTCAAACTTAGAAATAAAACTACCATATGACTCAGTAATTTCACATCTGAATATATACCCAAAATAATTAAAAACAGCATCTGGAAGAGATATTTGTACAGCCATATTCATAACAGCATTATTCACAATAGTCAAATAGTCATTCATTAATAGATGAATGGATAAACAAAATGCAATACATACATACAAAGGAATATTATTCAGCCCTTAAAAGACAATAAATTTGGACAAATGTTACACATAGGTAGACCTTGAGGACATTTTGCTAGGTGAAATAAGCCATTCACAAAAAATACAAATACGGTATGATTTCACTTAGATGAGGTATCAAGAACAATCAAACTCGTAGAAACAGACAGTAGAATAGTTGTTGCCAGGTCCAAGGGGGTGGAAGAGTTGGAGAGTTGTTGTTTAACGGGTATGGAATTTCAGCTTTGCAAGATGAAAAAGTTCTGGAGATCAGTTGCGCAACAATGTGGATAACCTTAACACTAGTAAACTGTACACTTAAAAATATGTAAGAAATTAAAACAATGAGATATCACTACACACCTACTGGAATGGCCAAACTCCAGAACGCTGACAACACCAAATGCTGGTGAGGATGTGAAGAAGGAGGGGGGTTAGTACTCATTCACTGCTAGTGGGAATATAAAATAGTACAGCCATTTCAGAAGACTGGTAGTTTCTTACAAACTAAAATATATACTCTTCCCACATGATCTAGCAATCAATCTCTTTGGTATTACCTAAAGGAATAAAAAATTTATGTCCACACCAAAACCTGTATACAGATGTGTATAGAAGCTTTATTCACAACTGCCCAAGCCCAAAATCAAACAAGATGTCCTAAACTGTGGTATATCCAGTCAATGGAATATTGTTCCACATTAAAAAGAAATGAGCTATTAAGCCATAAAAAGACATGGAGGAATCTTAAATGCATATTAGTTAGAGAAAGAAGCCAATCTAAAAAGGCTACATATTATATGATTCCAACTATATGACATTCTGAAAAGGCAAAACTATGGAGAAAATAAAAAGATCAATAGTTGTCAAGGGCTAGAGGGAGGGAGGGATGAATAGGTGAAACACAGAGGACTTTTTAGGGCAATGAAACCATTCTGTGTGACATTATAAATTAAAATGTACAGCACCAAGAGTGAACCCTAATGTGAACTATGGACTTTGGGTGATAATGATGTGTCAATGCAGGTTCATCAGTTATAATAAATGTACCCCTCTGGGGGTGGGATAATGGGGAAGGCTATGCACATATGAGGGCAGGGGTATATGGGATATCTCTGTACCTTCCTCCCAATTTTGCTGTGAATCTACAATTCCTCTAAAAAATAAAGTTTCTCAACTGAAAAAAAAGTTAAGATAAATTTTATGTTATTTCGTCACAAATAAAAATAAAAATCACTTGCTTTAGAAAATGTACCTTCTTGAAAGAAAGGACTCTATCAATTTGCTATTTATTATTATCTCTCAGTGTTCTAATCCCCCAAAAAGTATAACTATAAAAGTTTAACAAAAATATAATAAAAGCATAGAGCTATAGTTTGTACCTATGTGTAGTTCATTTATACAGAAAATCCACTGCAGCACTAGGAATGTTACAAATCTGCTCCGTTTCGATTGACTCCCAGACTCTACAGTGGAGCCATGAGTGAGTGGAGTATTTCTATGACGAGAGAACATTTCTCCAGCAGGAGAGGAGGGCTCTTTCTCGACTCTGCTAGTCATTTTTTCTGCCAGGCTGAGGGAGTGCACCGCACACAGTCCTGGGCACTGAAAACCACTGAGAAGACAAGGCAGAGAACAACTGCAAGAAGCAGGTCCCCCCAGTGTGTTGAGAGATTATTTGCCACAGTAGTCTTCCTCACCCCCTCCCTTGGCTTCTTATACCCCCTTCCTTTCCCCCAGAATCTAGAGTGAAAGACTCATGAATGCAAAAACCAAGGTAAGGAAGTGGCTTTTTCTCAAGGCCCCAAAGGCAACTACTGTGACAGTTCAACTGTTCTCTGGAGAATTCAACAAACAGCCAGTTAGAAGTAGTTTTTTTGCTTTTTTTTTTTCCTCCTTTTCCTTTCTTGCCTTCCTGGTTATAAAGAAAAAACCACAGTGGTAAATCAGTCTGGTTCTCTTTCCTTTACAGGTGGGCTACACTGTGAAGGTGGTCAAGTTTCTCTTCCATTGAGCCCTATAGCACCACCCACCATGACCACAGCTACTAGCACTTTCTCTGTGTTGGCCCCATTTTCAGAGAGGATCTCCACCTGCTAGGCCAGCGCTCTCCTCACTCCTTCATATACTCTGAATACAAACTCCAGATTCTGAATCTTTCCCACTTCTGCCTCTCATCCCTATGCTCCAGAAGTCAAAGCTTTTTTTTCTGTACTAAATCTCTCAGACTAATGACAAACTATGGAAACTGCTATATTGGTTTACACTAGGTTTTGGTTGTTGATTCAGACTTACCTCCAGAATAATTTCCATTTTAGAACATCATTTCATACCTAAACATAAAGTATTGATAAACCTGAGGTAAAACTCCCAGGCACTGTATTATATCTTGCCAAATTAAGGGACCAGGCAGTCTTTCTAGGGCCTTTCAAATCATGTCACATGATTAGCAGCCTGCTCTGCTATGCAAAAAGGCATCTTTACTCTTTACACTTTGTTCCTGCAGTTGTTCATTTATTTTATTTTTTTTAAAGATCGTTTTTATTTGAAAGAGAGATGGTGACAGAGATAGCGAGAGAGAGCGCAAGCACAGAGGAGATGGAGAAGTGGGCTCCCTGCTGAGCAGGGCTGCCTTTGGCCCAAGTCATGATCTCAGGGTCTTGGGATCGGATTGAGCCCTAAGCCAGGCTCCCTCTCCCTCTACTGCTCCTCCTGCTTGTGCTCTCCTGCTTTCTCTCTGTCAAACAAATAAATGGAAATCATTTTAAAAGTTAAAAAGAAAATAAAATGCCCATGAAGCCACAGAAAGAAGAAACTTATGACTACACCGATCATTAAGACAGAAGCCAGCCTAATTCTTGTATGTGGGAAAGAGCAATACTAATTCTAAAGCGGAGTGAGATTGGTAGAAATATCTTCTCAGAGAGAAGACTTTCCCCCTTTGAATCTATGGGAAAAAAGTCCTGGGAGAAAGGAGGGAAAGTAGTAAAGAGTGCATTTCTTCTGAGGCATGGATCTTAACATCGAGTTTAGAGGGCAGTCAAGATTTTACACAAGTCATTAGGATTCGTGATAAAAAGTGTTTTCACATTTAATGTTGCCTTTCTCCCCACATGGGTCTGGTTCTTCAGGCTTCTGCATATACAGTGTTCCTATATCTCTGGGTTTAAAATATTGTACTGTATTTGAACAGACTTTAATTTCCCCATTTTTATAATATACTATTTAGTTAATCCTTTGAATAAAATGATAATAAATTCAGCATATTGTTGCAAAATTTGCACAGATAATTGCCTTATTTACGCATTCTCTTTTTTGATAACAGCATTTCATGGCTGACTCATATCCCGAGTTTAACGTATGCTAACACTCCCAGAGCTTACAGAGTTATTTTCCCATATTACCACTAAATATTCTACCCCTGTAACTGATTTTCATTGGTTTCTGCAGTCCTAGATTTTAAAATCACAGACCTGTACCTCTGAACCAAATAATACATTATATGTTAAAAATAAAAAAGGAAGAAGAAAATAGCAGGAAGGGAAAAAAGAAGGGGGGTAAATCAGAGGGGGAGACGATTGGACCATGAGACTACGGAGTCTGAGAAACAAACTGAGGGTTCTAGAGGGGAGGGGGTGGGGGGATGGGTTAGCCCAGTGATGGGTATTAAGGAGGGCACGTACTGAATGGAGCACTGGGTGTTATACCCAAACAATGAATCATGGAACACTACATCAAAAACTAATGATGTTGGGCGCCTGGGTGGCTCAGTTGGTTAAGCGACTGCCTTCGGCTCAGGTCATGATCCTGGAGTCCTGGGATCGAGTCCCACATCGGGCTCCCTGCTCAGCGGGGAGTCTGCTTCTCCCTCTGACCCTCCCTCCTCTCATGCTCTCTCTCTATCTCATTCTCTCTCTCAAATAAATAAATAAATAAATAATAAAAAAAACCTAATGATGTAATGTATGGTGATTAACATAACATAATAAAATTAAATTAAAAAAATAGTATCTGAAGCATAGAGCAGTTGCACAATCAATACAATTCAAGTAAATTTTTCAAGCAGAGAGCCCCTAAAAAGTGTGATGTAAGTAAAAAACAAAAGCTGACCTCTGTTCTCAAGCAAATTCCACATTCAAAAAACAGTCTTTACCTGGAAGCATTTGAATCAAATTAACAATTACTGGAGATGAAGTAAACTGACAGGAAAATTGCTTGAATTAGTCCATCTGGAAAAAAGAAAACAGAAGACAGTCATCGTTTTAAGATATAAAAGATTATTTTAAAACGTATACCGTATAGCAAACTTGTTCAAAAATGTATCCTCATTTATAGATGAAGAAACAGAAGTGTTTGTCCTTGATCAATACAGGGAAAGGAATAGAAAGTTTTCTGAAGTTGTGAGGGTTTTCGTTTGTTTTAGGTCTTGGGCTCCAATCCAATATTCCACTTCTCCATTTCAAATGTATCCCCAAATAAACAGAATGCAAAGAATAAGGACATGAACAGACACCTAAGGCTAAAATGACAAAAGAACAAAATAGGAACATATAAATGAGTAGTTTAAGTGAAGCCATATTTTCAAGAAAAAATTTTGTAGATGTTAATAAACCAGCATATGGCTACAAAGTACCGAATGTTCAGCAGCTGACTCTAAAATAATGTTACGGAAAACTTTCTCTTTACAGCACCATGTCTTTTATTAAAAGACACATTATTATGTGCCATAGCCCAGATGTAAATCTGACCTACCTTTTTTGCACAAGATGGCCCAAGAGAATGCTAGAAAAGCTAAATATCAAGACTATGCAGAGCCAAAATTAGCTGAGCATGGATAAAAGTATGAAAAGAAATACCCCAAATTGCTAACAGTGGTTGTCACTACGGGATGGACTCAGAGCTGAGGAAAGATTGGAATTATCAATTTTATATCATGTATTTTCTGCTCGAATACTTTTAATTAGTTATAATGGTCGTGTTACTTTTATAATTTATAAATTAATTATTAAAACTTTTGGCCAGACAGTGCTGCTTGTCAGTTCAAGCAATGTCTTACTTCGAGAAACAACACTTACTAATGACCCATAAATTCCACTCCTTGATTCCTACCCTCTCTCCCTTCCGTTGGACACACCGCCACACCCACAGAAAAGCCTCGGAACTAATGCCAGGTAGCCTATTGGAGGGCGTAGAAAAGGAGGAGCGCAGGTAGGCGGAATTTTTAGACCATCCGTGTATTCAGAGTGAGTTAAGGGAAGAAGCTGTGAAAACTAGAAACAGACCCTGAATCCAGATTCCCAAACTGAGCTTCTTGCCTAAGGATTGTCCCACACGCTGCCGCCCCCCCCACACAAGAGTTCCTGATTTGGTTGGGTTTTTTACACTTCAGTTTTTACCCCCCCCCCATAGAATTCTACCAAAAAGATCATCTTTTCATTTACGTCTCTCTTTAAAATACAAATACAAATACCTTTTGAAAGAGTAAAGTGCTATCTCCTATGCTATTAGCAGATACTTTATTCCTATTAATAAACATTAGCTTCATTTTATGACCTCAAAACAGCCAGCTGATGTTAGCTTTGCTGCGCGGAGAGAAGGCTATGGCTTGTAAGCATATCGGCAATGGGAGACCCAGACATGGAACGGAAGACTTGGTACAGCAGAGAGCATGGGAGTCTGGGGACCACAAAAGAGCACCGGAAGTCACAAAGGAAGATGGGTCATAGAAGAAGGTGGTCGAACCCAAAATACATGGGGGTACTTAGAAATGCCCCCAAAGAGGAAAAAATAAACTCTTTTTGCTCCTTTCACCTGCTTCTCTTTCCTCTCCTTCTTTTTTACTTCAAATATTAAACAAGAATTAGTACTTCAAACGAGTTATATATAATGGCCTAAATACATTTTAGTTGAAGGTCCCTCCTCCATCCCTCCACCCGCAACGACTCCCCACCACTTCCCACAGCCTAAACACTCCGCATTTGTCCACTGCCCAGGAAAAGGTTTGCAAAACAGCTTATCAAAGCCTGTCAGTCAGAAGTACACTTGTCAAGGCCATTTCTACGGACTGAATGTTTGTGTGTCTGCAAAATTCATGTTGAGAAATCTAATCTCCAGTGTGATTTTATTTGGAGATAAGGCCTTTGGGAAGAGATTAGGTCATGAGAATGGAGCCCTCATAAAAAGCACCAGCGCCCTTATAAAAGGGACCCTGGAGAGGTCATTGCGCCCTCCCCCTATTGAGTTTACAGAGAGAAAACAGCTGTCCATGAACCAGGAAGCAGACCCTCACCAAACACCAAATCTGGCCCCTTAATCCTTGGACATTCCAGCCTCCAGAACTGAAAGAAATAAAGGTCTGTTTGTTGTAAGCCACTCAGTTTAGTGTTTGTTATAGCAAAAGACTAAGGCAGGCCTGCCATCTGCTTTGGGGGGGAGTAAAGTAGACCCCAGAGGGCCACACCTGACCAATAATAGATGGCTGATTCTTTCACCAAGATGGAAATGAAAGCCGAGAAGAGCTGAATGGCCAGGGCTGGTTGAGGGGAATATCAGGGGTTGGGTGGAGAACTGGAAGAGAGAGGAGACTCTGGGTGGGGGAGAGAGGCACAGAGGTGGGGAAGAGTATAGAGCCATCTAACAGAAAATGTTACCAAGTCTCTGTTGTGTCCTGTGCAATCTGAGTCCCCTTCCCAATTCCCTACCAAGTACTCGGGAAAACATCCACTCCTCACAATCAGAATTAGCCCCCTTTTTGCAGATAAATTACAGAGCTGAGCAAGGTTAAGTGCAAAGTAAAAAAAGGCTTCTCCTCAGGACTCCACTTATATGTATACAAATATATATGCTTATGAAACATAAAAAGAAAGTTGTTTGGATAGAGTGGTGATAATCTTTTTCTTTTCCATTGTTATCATATAGTTTTATAATACATAAATATTTTGTTTCCAAGAAAGAACTTTGAATTTAAGTATGTGCATACTTGTCCAGAGTGGGGAGGTTCCTGCAAGGTCCTCTCTCCAGCCTGGCCTGAGTCACATCGCCTGTGCCATAGACTCATCTGATGCCTCCCAGCAGGTTTTGGAGCTCTTCAGAACATAGGCCCCAAACAGACTCAGGGCTTCAGAGACAGGCTTGGGTGCATCCTATTAATAAACATTAGCTTCATTTTACGTCTGCCAGTAGTAGAGGTGGCAGTGCCCTATAAAACCATAGCTATGAAATTCAAGCAGCACAGCCAGCGACAGAGAACTCACCACACATGTGTTCAAAAATGGTTGATAAAGTAAGCTAACTGAAAGAGTGACATTTACTAGCAGTGTTTCTTGGTTTTCCAGCATGGTTTCTCACTTGAGGACTTCCAACACTTTTAAGTGAGATAAGTGAAGATAGCATATAAGTTGAGCTTTTCAGAACACTCAATTCAATGCCATGTATCCTAGGAGTAGCTAGGAAATATTTACTGAAAGCAGTGGGGCCTATATAAATCCAGCTTTTAAAAATAGATTTCAAAAATCATTCAACAATTTTTTCGTCACCAATTTACATTTACCTCACTCACACTTATGATTTCCCAGCTCCTTCACCTCTTTTGTCTTCTCAGTATCAATGCATTAAAAGAACACAAGCATCCTGCTAAAGCCAAAATATTTTAAAGCATTCTTATGGGCAAGCGTTTTATATGAAAATGAAATCCAAAGGACCTGGGAGAAACAGAGCTTATGTAGCTTCTTTTGGGCACACACTGGTGTCTCCTCCAGCCTTTCTGATCCTAACCTCAATTTTTATTTTATAGTTTAATTAACTCTATAATTTGGAAATTTCACTGTTCATCTAGCATATTTAGGAGGTGAGAGATGATGACTTGAGTCTCCTGATGCACCAAGATAAAAACATCTGGAGATCACAGGAGTTGTAAAGTAATGGTTAACCCAGAGCCAGATTGCCCAGAGTCAGACCCCAACTCTTACTCTCACTCCCTGTGTGATTATGGGCAAGTTACATCACTGCTCTGCATCTCAGTGTTTTCATTTATAAGGTCAGGATAAATAGTACCTGCTTTATAGAGTTGGATAAGTTGAGTAAATGTACATGAAGTGCTTAGGACATTGTCTAACATATAAGAAACCATCAATAAACTTGACCACTAATATTGGAAGGATCAAATGAACTTCTGTGGCGTGTTAGGAGCTCTTATAACATGGCTTACATGGGGTTGTCAGTGGAAGGTAGAAAAGGGCTTACTTTCTTGATCCTTTCAGGACATTTCAGCTTGTAAATAGAGAAATATAAAGGTTTCTCAATAATAATAATAATTCCATAATAATAATGCACAAAAGTTATAATTTACTTATGAATCAATGAGATTTAATTATCAGTGTGAACACTGGAGGGAAAAAAAGGAACAGAAACTTCATTCCCTGCTGACAACGTGAATTTTAGTGTTGGAAATGACTTTTTACTTGTTTGCACAACTATAGCAAGGGTATAAACTTTAAAAGATTTCTGATTTTGCATAGCTTTTGGTTCAACCCCAGTTAAGGGAAACAAATAGAAATACATGAGGATACATGATTAAAAACTGCAAAAGGAGAAGAATTGTTTACTTATTTATATTTTAATGAGAAAAGAATAATGTTTAACTCTAGAAAAATCACTCATTTTACCTGGAAGTTGAAGATCCTGCATACAAATGAGGTAGAACCTCACACCTGAGGGTAAGACAGAGTGGGCCGGAGAAGCAGATATTGGACAATTATGTAAAACGACACTTGGCAAACAGAGAAAAACAAAGAATGACGGCAAATGTTCTGTGGCTGGTCATCTGATTCTGCAGCAGGAGGCAAGTACAATTAAAGAGGAAAATATGGAGGCATGTGAGGAGTTACTGAAATATAGCTCCATAGCTGTAGGGACATGAAGCTGCTTTTTAAAAGCAACAGAAATTTTCCAAACAAGCTGGATTCCCAAGTATTGCTTAATAACAACTTTGGATGCAATCATACTATTACCCTAGCAAAGAGGAGTAATCTCTGCAGCATCAAGCTTTCTTGCTCTCTCCAAACACAAACACATAAGACTTCTGGTTTAAGGGGATGACAAAACCAAAATGCATGGGAAAATTACAGAGTTTAAGAAATGTTATGATGTTCATATGACTATGTTTCAGGACTTTTGATCTTCGCGGGTCTACTCAATCCTTAGCCCATGTCTCTCGCCTAGAGGGGAGGGACCATGACAACCCCTCATTCAAGAAGGACTCCAGGGCAGGACCCAATCGGCGAAAAGCAAGTATGTGCCTTCCCTTACAAAGGGTGACACCAATTCAGTATGTCCCTATTCATGAGAATGTTGTCGTCGGGAGCATTTCCTTGTAAGGAGTCCTACTGCCAATTGATCACCAGTATAAAACACATTATATATAATTGCAATATTTGTTGTTAATTTTTAAAAAAACACAAGATGATGAAAATAGCTCGATGTAGTCAAGTTCAAATAATCTAAACTATGCTCCTAAACTTCTAACTGACATGAATTAAATGATGCTTTTAAAGTTTGAAATAGGAAGTACAAGTGTGGTATTATAATAGAGTGGATTTTAGTTAAAATATCTCAGTAAAATTTAAAAGTCAAGTGTAAGCGAAATAACAAAACATCTAGAGTAGTTTTCTCTTTAGTTTTATCCCGTATTGGTTTTTTTAAAAGATTTTATTTATTTATTTGACAGAGAGAGACACCCAGAGAGGGAACACAAGCAGGGGGAGTGGGAGAGGGAGAAGCAGGCTTCCCGCTGAGCAGGGAGCCCGATGTGGGGCTCGATCCCAGGACCCTGGGATCATGACCTGAGTCAAAGGCAGATGCTTAATGACTGAGCCACCCAGGCGCCCCCATATTGACGTTTTAAATGTACATAGCACCCTTATTTTTATGAACTATTCATCAACATTCTGTTCTCTTTAATTTTTTGCCTATCTTAAAATAAATTTATAAATGTAATATTTTAGACTTTAAATTTTTCCACTTTCACATTTTTGCAATTCCTTTAATGTGTCATTGAAGTTAAGGAAACTTCAAAAATATTTTCACACCTTGAATGGGTAGCATTGCTTTATTTATTTATTTATTTATTTATTTATTTATTTATTTAGAGAGAGAGAGAGAGAGAGAGAGATTGTGTGGGTGCAGAGAGAGAAGGAGAAAAAGAATCTCAAGCCAGCTCCACACTGAGTACAGAGCTCAACTCAAGGTTCGATCCCAGGAACCCAAGATCATGACCTGAGCAAAAATCACGAGTCAGACATTTAACCAACTGAGCAACCCAGGCTCCCCACATTGCTCTTATTAATAAAGGGCCTTTACTCTGAGATAATTTATAACAGAATTATATTTATGAGGCCCCCAAGGCCAGAGTACCAAATGAGCACATTTGCATTTTATGCAGTTCATTACAGAGTTTGGGGAGAACGAGTAAATACTTTCTCCATGAAAGCAATTAAATAGGGGGTGGAGGGATGAGGTAACTGGGTGATGGACAATGGGGAGGGTATGTGTTGTAATGAGCACTGGGTATTATATAAGACTGGTGAATCACAGACCTGTACCCCTAAAACAAATAATACATTATATGTTAATTAATTGAATTTAAATAAAAATTTTTCAAAAAGAAAAAAATAAGTTGAAAAAATGATTAATAATTGTATAGGTTCATTCTGTCCTATGGTTCAGAACTTTGAGCTAAACATTTTGACTTTGGAAACTTTTATGATTAATGTCATTAGGTCTAAATCAAATTTATCAGGCCAAATTAAAGTATCAGTATGATAGAAACTTTAGTAACCAATCTTTGGTTTATTGCAGGTATCAAATTATTTATTCGTGAATAACTTAGACTGATTCCAAAGAATCATATCTTTCAGCCATACATTTCCCAAATACATGTGTGGAGGAATAGCAGTAATTGTTCAATATGTTACTAATAACATTTATTTTGTTTTCACACAAATAGACTTTACATCAAATTGTTTCTCATTTTTATTTTTTTTCCTTTCTTTAAAAAAAAAAGAAGAATTTATACTTTCAGTCACCTGCATTCACAGCCAGGTTTTTTTCATAGGTCAGTTAATCAATGGATCCTTATTATTACTTGGGATCACCATCAATTCCTTCTCTTAGGCATTTATCTCATCAAGGTGCATGTAGCAAATGGTCATTTGCCAAAGTAATCAAGATTCTTGAGGGCAAATTTAATGTTTCTTTGTATCTCTAGGGAAAAATAGAATACCGCATGCAAAGAAATCAAAACAGTAATTATTTACAAAACGGTAAAAACTTAAAGCAGAATGGTTTTGAATCCCACTAAGCAATAGCATGAAATGCTAAAATGTGTGAATAGAATGTCTCCTTTTATGTGAAGATACTGCTAGATTTAGACAGCTATCTCTCATCAAGCCTTGATATTTTACATGTTAGGGCTCTCCCGTAGCTTTGGAGCCGATAAGCTTACATCTCCAAATATACCAACTCCTTATATCCATGGGACCTGAGTCAGAGAAGACCATTGTATACCAGATGCAGATGGACAGCTCACACAGGTGCAGTTTTTAAGATACTTGTGATTGGTGCTATCCTGAGGGTATGGAAGGAAAAAGAGGTTGCCAGGCGCACAGACCCACCTGACTGGACATGGATGGCTCTCAGATAATTTATGATGCCACTGAGTGCACGCGGGCATGCGCAGAGGGTGCAATGATGTATGTGCAAGAGCCTATTGGCTGTTGCTATGGAGGCAGCCAGTAATGGCGTATAGGGAGCAAACGGAAGGACATAAAAAGAGATGACTGTGCTATGTGTACTGAGAAGGAAACCTGTGAAATTCTCTCCTCTCATTGGTTATTACTATGGAGACAGCCTTTAAAAGCCCCTAGGAGATGAAAATCAGATTCTAATTTAAACACACACACACACACACACACACACACACACACACACACACACATCTTATAGTGGGGAGTATCAGCATGAAAATATTTAAGCCGTTTTCCGGAACAACTGCTATAAGCAAGAAAATCCCCCTGGGCACAATACTGGCATTATTTAATGATGATCAAGAATATCATTTTTTGCCACCCTGGATTTCAAAAGGTTATCCACTTCAAAAAGTTATCCAGCTCATCCATTTTTATCTCCAAGTTGTATGTCAGATTCCCATACCACTGGATCCCATTGACAGGTCGCCCTTTCAAGTAATGACTACAACCCTCTGCTGCACATAAAGTGCTTAAAGACCTTGAAACCCTGATGGTTGGCAGGTAGACATATTTCAAGTTTTATCAGCTCTTCATACCTTGGGGAAATGTTTTTCAGTGGTGTATTATTAACAAGGATCCTTGGCACCCTGTTATATTAGAAAACCAGTTGAGCTTTAACCTGTTGCTCATGAAGCATAAAGGAAATCGTTGTCTCCTAAATT
The DNA here is from genome assembly GCF_037043125.1 of Eumetopias jubatus. Lineage (NCBI taxonomy): Eukaryota > Metazoa > Chordata > Mammalia > Carnivora > Otariidae > Eumetopias > Eumetopias jubatus. The sequence continues at coordinate 72,328,782 of NW_028274820.1, read as the reverse complement.
ATTCTCTTCTGCTTCTTTTCGCGTGATAGCAGTTTGCCCCGACTCCATTACCAGAATAACCATCATCTCTTGAATCCTTTTCAGTGTTTCATTTGCTCTGAACTCCTGCTATGCATGGTATCTAAGCTACCTAAAACTTAGGTTTATCCTGGTTCCAAAAAAAATACAAAGAAATACATAACTCAGTCTAAGGAAACGTATATTGTAGGAAAAAAATATGCCTTTTGAGAATATGGAAATTAATTGCCACTACTTGTATACCAAGACAAGTACCCAGCAAATTAAAAAGTTGAATAGTTGATCATGTAAAATAAGTTAAAGGATTTTTTTTCTTCTTTTCGTAACATAAACTTGGTAATAGAATGGGAAAGAGCTTCGGTTTGAACCTTCTAGACACTACATATTGAGGCAGAATTATCTCTGTGGCTGAATTCTTCAGGAGGTATGAAACAAGTGTTATAAAGTGGACAACTGAAGTGGCTTAGAGGGTCATTGATTACTCTTTGCAAGGACGGTTCTACACATGGAATGGGGCCTGAGAGACCGTCACAGGTAGCAGAAAGCTCTGATTTTCTCCTGGAAACTTTAAAGTAAGAAATTCTACAACCAAGGGAGGCACACACTTTTATTGCAAAAGTCAAAATATTAACAGAGGTATAAATGACTACGGATTGTTCTGAGTCACCCCTGTAGCTGGGTGGAAGGATTTTGTCTTCTGCCTGAGAAAGAGAGCGCTAGAGAAAGGCCCATATAACCATAGACGGTGCATCAATTCCCTACAACCAAACATTTAACGCAAAGCCTTCTGCCCTCCAAACAAGCTCGTCTATGAATTTAACTGAGTCCTCATTATAAGTCAGGATGCTCTATCTAGAATTACAGATTTTCTTGGCTAGGGATCAGTCTGTATTTGGAAACGGTAAAATTCTATCTATGCACTCAGTGTCAGAAGCAGTCCTGAACCCAGTGTACCTTAACATTTGTCAAATACATCTGATGCAAGCTGCCCACACAACAGTGTGACAAATACCGGAACTATTAAGACGATAGATCTCATCCGTGAGACGTGCTTATACGGCCTCTGAAATGTTATAAGGTGTTGCTTATACGGCCTCTGAAATGTTTCTCAGTGTCTCATTTTTTCTTTCTTTGATGCCTAAAAGTGTGATTCAGCTTTCAAGCATTACTGATTTGGTATTTTCAAGCAGAGGGGGAAATCTGGTTCAATGTAAATATTAAATATTATTATTTACAAAGATCTTTTGACAGCAGGATTTGACCTGAACTTTTAGCAAGATGTGAAGTATGGTGTCTCATTCCTTTGACCCTAAGCATTATCCTTAGAAATTCTATTTGCAGAATGATTTTCCTGAGGAGTCTAATGCTCTTGTTTTTGATTATTACACACAGAGATCCTTAATTTTTTTGTTAATTGACTTTTTGTGCTATAACTTTGGTGTTACTATACAGATCTTGAGTTGCAAGAAAAGCCCTCTGAGGATTATTTCCTCTAAATTACATACCTAAAATTCTTGTAATTAGCTACTCAATGAATGGGAGCCCCTGGGCTAGCCTCCAGATCCAAGCAGTCTGACTTTCTATGGGCAATTACTTTGTGATGAAAATATAACATTTATTTATACTCGATTATGTTATTTTTATGAAACATTTACTCACATTAGGATATTATATTTCAGCAGTAAAAATAGCAATGTTTCAACACTCCTACAAGTATGTTCATCAAATTAGTAACAAAAGACGAAAGAACCACAAAAGATGAAAATATGTGTGACTGAATCAACAGGTCACATAAGATGATGGCTGAAAGATATGTTTGACCTCACCAGAATTCAAATACACAAAA